>NC_090884.1:45101338-45111338 GCF_036669925.1 Montipora capricornis
CGTGCAGACGGACGCAACCTTGTTGGCTAACATTGTTCCAACATTGTTGGGTGTTACATGTTGCACATCCTGTTGCATGTTGTTGCGTGTTAATAATAATAAATAATAATTGAAACTTATATAGCGCATTTTTCATAACGAACATGATCAAATGCGCTTTACAATTTAATAAAATGAATAAAAATAAATGAAATTACAAGCAGTGTTATTGGGAGTTGTTTCACGAAGTTTGAAACTGGTCAAACGTTTAGCCCCGTATAAACAGACGCAACATTGTTGTCCATTAACTCCCGACAATGAACATTGGGAGTTGTTGCGTCCGTTTGCAAGGGGCTTACAGTGCGAAGCACCTTACCGTGGCCACCCAACAAACTTTCACGTTTGACAACTACGTGTACTGGTAAGTCAACTCAAACAACCCATTCAACGGTGTTCAACTTACAACCGTGCGAACTTTGCAAGGATGGGTGACTGTTAATCATATTCGCTCACCCTGATTGGCGTATAAGTTTTAAAAAACTTTGTTAGGTGGCCACGGTAAGGCGCGTCGCACTGTAAGACGTAACATGGCATAATTATGCAGATCTAAACTTGACGTAGAATGCAAACCTCTTTGCGAAACAAGTTTGAACAAAGTAATTGTTTGGATTTCCTTAATTTCACAAATGGCGGCTAAGTAATTATTCTTTTGTCTTTATGCGAATCATCCTAACTACATTGTAGCCTCGTAAACACAAACAAAATTCAAAAGAATTTTGGTTCCAAAGTGAGGCTATTTGGGATGATAAGCACTAAGACAAAAGAATAATTTCTTGACCGCCATTTATGAATACGGTCTATACCAGTTAGGTTTTCTCGTAATAAAAGACATAAACGCCACGTGGTGGTAGTTTAGCGAGGAGACATCGCCTCAAGCTGTTTATTATTAACTAAGTGCTTGGGTGGACATGCAACGTAAGATTTTTGAGCCTCATACAGGTGTCTATTTCAGCAGACTGTAATTTTTTAATTCATATTTCGCCCAATTCAGTGTTCAGTTAGCCATAGGCAAACAATCTAAGCTAGAAGAGTCATTCTTATTCAAATATCTTTGTGTCTATTAATCTTCAACTGTCGGACACGGTCACTGGTCCACTAGGGAATTAATTAATCCATGCAACATTCAGTACGCATGAAAATGTACAACTTATTTCAAAATTTGGGTTTTTTCCATGCGATTATCCGACATTTTTAACGATGTCGAAAATGACTTTTACCTAAGAACAAAATTCAATTCACGGAAAGTTATTTGGGGAACGTTTCTTTGTTTACGATCGTTCGTGTTGCCAGTTCGTTTCTCCGCAAAGCCTCTCTACGTGACGAGCCACAAAGAATGTACCCCCTACACAGATCGTCCATTTTATTTGGGTATTTACAAAATATTTTTTATCCGCATAAAAAACTTTCCTTGGTCAGATGCAGGAAACAATATGGCGGTCACATAGCTACTTTTTCAACTCATGACTTTTGCCGATCGTTTTCATCGGACCGTATGGTCAGAGAAAAGAAGTTGAAAGCCACAGGTTTTCACAGCTGTTTGGAATCGTTGAAGTTCCATACCTAATCAAGGTAAACGCCCCTAGTTTTATCGGAAGCTGTATTCTTGACCTGGAAGGAGGCGTGCCTATAGTATGTACTTATTAAGGTTGATTACAACTTCCTTTATTATTATTATTAGGTGGAAACCGCAAACCCGAACTCTAGACAATGCGTCACTAACATGGAATGTAACCTAACAGGTTTACCAAGCGGACAGGTGTAGAAGGTTTTCAGCAAAGATCACCGAAGGTTCTCGCAGCTGCTGGTGCCAACGGAAGGGCGTCTTAGATGCTATCAGTTGGGATTTCAGATTTCATCCGGGCAAGGGTTTCACGAGGTTTGTTATTTCGTTCCTTTATTGGTAATAAGCTGATCAATATCAACCCGCTGGCTTTCGTAAGCGTATCTGAAAGATATTTTACACTTATTAAAAAAAATCCAACCGTAGAAGATCAATGTTTTCTTCATAAAAATGGAAATCGAAAATCGAGATCATTGGATTCCTCAAGCTTAAGTTTAAATTTTTTTTTTAATGTTTCCATGGATGCATTACCCCAAAATATCGCACATGATCCGTCGATGAAAACTTTGGTTTTAACCATTTCCGGACGACTCTGTCGGGTAACACTGTCTGTTTTCAAACTTTACACGAATTGCCTAAATAAATTTCCAAACAATTCCTCTAAAAACAAACAAAATTTGTCGGCATATACAAGCTGCTTAAAAACATTCGTCGAAGTATTTTTTTTTTTTGCAACATTGACACTACGCGTGCCGCTAACACGATTAATTGCTCATGAGTCGAAAGTTGCACTCAGTGTGCAGAGGAAGATGAGAGTTCCATAAAGATCCATAAACTCATCTACCCAGTCATGATCCCCAAGTTCTTCTAGAGGAAAATGTTTTTTGGTAAAAGAATTTATCTCAATGGAATGCACAAACTCATACTTAATTCATTAAGGAGATCAAGGTCACCTGTTGTTATTGTAATCACATTGTTTCTTTGGCAACTTCAGTCGTTTACAGTGACTTCGTGAGCCATAGATGCTGAAAAAGCGAATTCCGGCCAATACAAATTTAAAGTGGACTGCGTAGCGGTCTTTCTTTTTCGCTCTCTCTCACAGTTTTGTCACAAAAACAGATCTCTTGATTTTGTCACTCAATTTTGTTTCGCTTTCTTAGTTGGGCCTGATTGCAAGGATAACACCAGTTTTACGTTGTTAAAAGCCGAATCTATTATGCCTGACCTAAGGTACTTTGACAGTCCCCATTTGCTTTTCTCAAAATGTTAAATAAAAAGAGAGGATGCCTCCAAACATTCTACTGACATTGTTAGGGTCGCACCGGCTCAAGAAGTGATTGGGATCCTTGAGCAATTGTCGCAGGAGAACTAATCATTTTAGAAGTAACAATTTTTCTGTCCCCCATGAATTTCGTATTTTCGTGTCAGCCGCAGCTTTTGCGGGTTCAAATACCAAATCTAAAGGATCATAATATGATTTGCTTAGCCAAAGATAATCCTTGTTTATGAGCCAGCCACTGAAAACTATATCAAGTTTCATGGAATGTTCATTTTTTCAGTACTTTTTAACCGCGGTCATCTCAGTTGTGCTGAGAAAATCGATTCATAAGCACAGGGAATGACTTTTAAATGTTTACTATAATAAATAATGAAAATATTAAAAAATAGATATTGAAGTATCATTTATTGACAAGTGCATTCAACTAGCTCTCAGCTCGAAAAGTGCATACGCACTTGGATCGAATGGGCCTCTGATTGGCGGATAATGAAGATAAAAAAAAAACTAGCAGTGTGATATCGCATGTCTTTGGTGACCCTTGAATTTCAAAGTTGGAAATCCAGATAAGATCTTTCCAGGTGCAGAAAACGGACAAGTTGAAAATGGCTTCTTTTTCTTGTCGTTTTATTCCAGCTAGAAGCGTAAAGTGGTGACATGGCCGGGTTGCCTCTTAGGCGCCCACCTCCAGTGAGCACTATCTCTCCGCGAGACGTGATCTATCAGACAGTCGGATTTGACAAAGTTTGCATTCCAGTTAACGCCGTGATAGTGACTGAAAAGGAGTCGATATTTCTGGAGACAGCTCGTAATTTGGAGGATCTAAAGGCAGTCTTGATTGAAAGAGTCGGCTACGTTTACTTCGGGAAAATCCACAGCCGGGTGGTGTTCTTGTTAAACCCTCGCGGCCCAACCGCGGTCATTCAGGGCATTAAAAAACTAAAACCCAAAGCTGCTATATTCCTTGGCTTTTGTAAGTCTCTCCAAATGAGGCCCAGTGACTCACAAAGCAGTTCTTTTGATGTCGGGGATGTGATTATCGCTGAGACAGTGATTCGCAAGTCCCAAAAACATGGTAAACGTGAAAGCTTTCCCTGCAGTGAATACTTGGTCACCGTTTTCGAAAATGGGAAGTTTGGCTGGTCACCGCCAAAATACCGTGGACAGAGCGTACACGTTGGCAGCGTTGTCCAGATGGGAGATCTGGTGAAAAATGAAAAGGGAAATGCAATGGCTGAAAAAACCACGAACTTAGGTTAGTGAGAAAAACTTCAGGATATTATTCTGTTTGTCAGTAATTTTCTGCTGTATTCGGTGATTCGCTTACTGCAAACACAGCGTTGTCGAAAACGTTCAATTGACCCCCATAAAAGCATAAGTACTAACATTACAGCTGTTTTTAGGTAAGTGGCATAAGGCCAGAACCAGATTTCTTACTCTGTGTGCAAATCGCGAAGGCAGACACAGAAATAGTTTAACGTATCAAGTCTGTGTCTCCACAGACAAGAGTCCATTACCTAAGAGTAATATTTACCCACATTTGCCCAATCCCCAACAGCGTCAGAAAAGTGTCTATTATTAAACAAAGTTTTGCGGGAAAATAAACAATAGGCCAAATCGGCTAACTCTGAGTTGTACCCAATTCAAACCCTTTTTGAATAAAGCGTTTTGGTCCAGGTATTTCCATATCATTTACATGTGAATGCTACGTTATAATGCAAATACGATGCACAAAGAATCTTAACCCTGGGAGATTTGAATTGGGTGCAACAGTGAGTTAACCAATTTGGTCTATTGTTTATTTTTCCGCAAAACTTGGTTTAAAAATATACACTTTTCTGACGCTGATGGGGAAGAACATGAAGGCAAATTTGTTTATTTACTGTTCAACAGTGCAATACCTCTGCATGACGGAGGGCTTTTGCGCGAGTGACTAAAGGCTTCGACATTTTCCTCAACATCCGTTCGACTTTGTTGAAGGGTGATGTTAAAACCGTCTCTCCCTCCCCCTCCCCCTCCCCCTCCCCCTCCCTTTCAACGGTGTTCAAACATGTTGAAACGAAGTTGAATCGATGTTGACTCGATGTTGAATGAGCTTAAAAGCGTTATAACTTTGCTTCAACAACCGTTAAACATTTCTTTTGTTTTCGCGATTGGTGAGTGAAGTTGAAGCCGCTGTGCGTACTAATTGGTCACTCAATGACGTATTCATGTCCGTATCCATAGTAACAACCGCGGCTGCAGCCGTGGAGTGGACTGAATGTCAGGCCTCTTGTGAAGCTTTGTTGAATCAAATGTCGACTGAGTCGAAACCGTTTGTCACCCCAGCAGGCAACATCGTTCAACGTCATGCAAAAAAATCGAACAGATGTTGAAGCAAATGTTAAAGCCGTTTGCTTGGGCCTTGAGTTTGACAATAACTCTAAAAAACTAAATTGTGAAAACACTCCATACAAGTACATGTACCGCTGTGTTTCAGATGTTCTCGAATGCTGCAAGGACCTGGATAACGAATGGATCTCAATTCTAGGCGTGATTGCTACTCGCCGTTATCATAATAATTCCTCCTGGGAGCAGTATGTTGCAGCAGTCTTAGGGTCATTTGTTACTAAAGTGTTACAAGACGACCAAGTGTTTGCTCTTCTGGGAGGTGAAGGCCCAAAGCCTAGAGAGCACAGTTCCCTGTCTTGCTTCCCTGAGCAGGAGTCTGTCTCGCTTACAGGTAGGGTGCAAAGAGGAATGCGCCGAAAGGCATTGATGTTGCATTTAGGGTAGACGAGGGCAGACTAGTTAGGCGAAAATGTTAGATGAAAGCGTTAAAGTGAGAAAATATATTTATTAAAGGAGCCAGACTGACTGAAAGATAATTTGTGTAGTAAGGACAAATGACCAGAAACCATTAGCCAATAAGCACAACAAACACTCGCAGGCGCCAATAACAGTTGTTACATATAACTTTCATAACGCTACTGAGTTTGTGCGTGCGCATGCCTATGCGCGTCGTATGTGGGAACCATTTGTAAACATCGAAGTTCCTCTAAGAACGATGTCAAGAAGCAATCATTGGGTGCTTTTATCTGAGTTACTTTCCTTTCGTTGACATTTGTAGCATACTCGGTGAGCACAGGATGTGACATTACCCAAGAGCAAGTCCAGAAGCAGGCAGAGTTACACTGGGCAAAAATAAGAGGAGCTTATGACAAGGGGCTGCTTCACACATCACAGCTCATGCGCAGAACACAGTCAGAGATTGCCATACGAAATGCAGGGCACAGAGTGAGTAGTTTCTGCAAAAATCCAGTGGAAAATAGTGAAGAAAAAAATGCAATTGAAGATTGTGCTCAAGCCTCAACAGACAGGACGTCCCATTTCATTGAAACAGAGAACCGACTGTCTTTTGAGGGAGACCAGGGCGTCACCCTTCCACCCATCCCCTCCAACATTGCAGGAATTACCGCAAGAGCATTCGCATCACCACTCCAGCGGACGATGTCAGACCATTCACGGGCATCCCAACCGTGCCTTACATCCAGCATGGCGGTAAGCATGCAAGCTGCCTTGCTACCGCTTGGAGCGTCCCTCCAGAACCAAGGTGGCCGCCTTGAGATAATAAGTATCACATCTGAGGACAGGGCTCCAGTCAGAAGACAAGGAAGAATCCTTCCTCCGATAACTCTAGGACAGAACAAAATATGAATTATTATTGTGCGTGAATTAAGATTACACGTTCTGAAATGACTCACGACGGCGACAGCGATTGCAACGAGAACGCCAGAAACGACCAGCGATCGGTATCGCAGTATGATGAACTGTACACTATTCAGTGGTCCTCCGATCACGAAAGGATTAAGTATGTATTTTACTTTTGACCATAATGGTCTTGATTCAATCACGTGATGAGCTGCTACATTTTCTTTAGCCAAGACAAAATGAAAGGCCCCATGGGTACAAACATGGCCGTGGTGACATGCCGTCATGAGCAAACCAAGGATAGATGTAATGAGCCTGTGGCTGATTTGGACAGAGGTCAAATGTTTAAAAAGATTAAGTTAATGATACATAGCGATCGAGGCCGATGGAGTTTTCTAGTGTTTTTTAACAGGACATTTTAATTGTTTTTGTTTCTTGTAGGTCTTTCTTTTCTGATCTTTTCGTAGCCTGCGCCACAGACGAAACCAAACATCCGGTTGAATCCGTCTGCAAACCAGTGCCGAAATCTTTGTTCTGGGCCCCCAACAGCGTATCAGAATTTGAGTACGCGCCATGATTGGTGTGTTTAGGGAAACGATTGTTTGACAGGACTGGTAATAGCCAATCAGGTTAAAGGGAAATTTGAAACGCACTTCCGCTTGTGCGTTGATTCCGTTGGGGGTCCAGAGCAAGGGTCTCGGCGCTGCTTCGCATGCGTTACTAACCGATGTTAGATTACGTCTGCGACGCAGGCTAATTTTCTCGTACCAATGCCGATTTCGTTTTGTGTAATGTAGGAGATGGCATATGTTAAACCAGGTGAATAACTGAAGAGGTGTTTTTTTATGTTGACTCGGAGATACTTGGGAGAAAATTCGAGTGCTCCTACCTACCACCTTCCAATTACTAGTTGGGATGCTCTAGCACTGAGCTATAGGAGACTCGTGGAGCTAGGATTCGGGGATACTCGGAAAAATCCGAGTGCTCCTTCGCTGGAGTCGGACCTACGACCTTCTTCCTATTACTAGTTCGGATGCTCTAACACTGAGCTATAGGAGACTCGTGGGAGTTAGGACTCAGAGATACTCGGGAAAAAAAATTCCGAGTGCTCCTTCGCAGGAGTCCCAACCTACCGCCTTCCAATTTCTAGTCCGAATGCTCGTGCTAATACTGCCGGAGTTATTAAAGACGTTTGGGCGGGGGCCATTAAACTATTGTAGGTTTAGATGACAATAGTTCAGTCTGCTATACTGTTAGTACAAGCAGTAAAGTTTCAGCAATGCTCGTAGCGAAGAAGGAAATTAGGCCATTTTCGAAAAAGCCATACTCTTTGTTTGCCCTTCATTTTTTTTTTTTTGCATAAGCATTGTTTCCAGTTTCTCTGGGGACCAAGAGAAAATAAAAACAATGCTTTTTCAAAATTTTGGAGGGCAAACAAAGAGTATTATGGTCATTTTGAAAGTTGATTTTTTTGTCCATGCGATGAGTAGGTCATCTCACTTTCGAGCCAGTTTGTCTTGAGTGATCTGGCCCTTTTTAAGCGTTGTTTGGTAAGCTCAGTTAAAAGTGCCACATGTGAGCATAAACGTCTGTGTCCAAAAGACGTCTGGTTTGGCGGAGGCCAGTGCAGCCTACACAGTCTTCCGAAGTGAGTGACTGTCTACTGCACGTCCTCAACACCTGTGAAGACCGTTGCTTCTGCCTAGCACACAACTACATGTACAACACATTTTTGCTTCGCCAAGCGTTGTTTAATGGGACAATCTCTCTCACATAGAGAGTTCACTGAGCAGTTGTTTTGTACTTTTTTTTCTCAAAACTTGTGGGTGTAAACTCTGTGCTACTGTAAACTGCAAAAATCTGCTCTAGAAAGCTTTCCTCTAAAAAAAGTAGCTAAGCCGGCTTTTATGTAAACATGCAGTAAACTGCTCTTAAATTCATTTGGCTAATGGCAAATTCTACTACGCGTCTACGTACCCTTCTAAACGACTTTTAATCCGTTTGTACCAAGGATAACAAAGTTGAAAAGGGTTGAATATGAAAATTGACTTTTTTCTAAGAATTACAGGTTGCTTAGATATATGATTCAGATGATTATGCAAAGGATGTTTTTGCACAGGGATGTCGGGCTTTATCTTTCTTTTTTTATCAGATGAGCAGTGTGGTGAGTCATCAAGTTACTGTGAAGATTTCATTGATCACTCAACAAGTGCAAGCGACGGAGTATTTACAAGAAAATATTAAAAATTGTTTTGAGCACATTTATCACACAGTAAGCAAGTCGGCAAATAAGTACAACGATTTGTGGTGTACGTTGTATGCATGAAAGTCGTGTGTTTGGTAAAACAGCCTGTAGGAGGTGAAACGACTTAAAATGGTCTTCCTTTTTCTCAAAAAAGATTTATCAGACCTTTTCACTTAAAGACCCTCTTTGCGTCTGATTTCTTGCAAATTATACTGTTATTTGAAACCATTGCTCTTTTTCGCTTGATTTCTATAAGAAAGTAGCATTTCTGGCTTAAAGCCTAATACTGAAATGTGTAGAGAGCGGTTTTCAAATGAGTGTTAATAAAACCGAACCAAAAAAGAACATCGCATTGACCAATCATAACAAACGCATGCTGTCGAATGAACCAATCATTATGCCCAGCATTTCCATGCAGGAAGCGCAAAAGGCATCATGGACTGCTGACAAGTCTGCTGACAACAACCAATTACCAATCGAAGTGATGCAAGATCGTTCCTTTCGAGACTCAATTGATAATCGCTCTGAGAAACACAGTTTCGTACTTCCTATATTAAATATTGTGCTCTGACAGTTTGAAGTTCTGACCAAGGGTAACCGCTTACAGAGGATTTCCGCAACTTCAGATTTCATCGCAATTTTGTGCAGCTCTTTACACACAGCTTCATATCAGTGCCATAAGTAGGATCATTTCTGATCATGAAATGCACATCAACGTTTGAAGTGTTTTCCTTGACCAGAACTTCATCTTTGACGTTTTCGGCTACTATTGAAGCTAATTTCCAATGTACGATCAAAAACGACAAAGGCACTGCTTCCTGTCAGATTCTAAATAATCTGAATGTCTCTTACAGAGAGTGTTTTTCTTACGTGAGCAGCGGCAATATAAAGTTACTGAAACAAAATAGAAAATGTACTAAGAAACAGAGTGAAGTGTTTTCCTTGACCAGAACTTCATCTTTGTCTTTTTCGGCTACTACTGAAGCTAATTTCCAATGTACGATAAAAAACGACAAAGGTACTGTGTCCTGTCAGATTCTAAATAATCTGAGTATCTCTTACAAAGAGAGTTTTTCTAACGTGAGCAGCGGCAATGTAAAGTTACTGAAACAAAATAGAAAATGTACTAAGAAACAGAGTTCTAATTCCCCATAGAACATTTTGCGTTTCCAACATGACCTTCTAGTCA
>NC_090884.1:45113838-45118838 GCF_036669925.1 Montipora capricornis
CTGAGTGTTGGTCCGGCCGGAGTTGAACTCACGACCTCCCGCTCAACCAACTGAGCCACCGGTGCTTAGCGGTATCATGGGATAAATATCGCCTAATCTTGGTAATACCACAAATGCGGAAAAAAAGTGATCTTGCAGGTCAATTTAACGTGCTCACTAAACTCGAAATACTTTCAAATCCAAGTCCGAGATTCCTGGCATGTTCACAGGGACAGATAACATCATCTCCAATTTGGATGTGGTTCAGGGGAGGACGTGGTCGATGTCTTGAACTAACAACTAAAAGTTCCGTCTTATTTTGAGTCAGATTAAGTTTGTTCAGCTGTTTTTTACACAGCATCCAGTCGCCAATATCTTTAACACACAGCTCAACTGTCTCCTTCGCGTTGGATGCATAGTTAGGGCAGTTAGACGTAAACGAGAGATGTAGCTGTGTATCAGCTGCATACAGATGGCACACAGATGAAATGGTATGGCATGCTTTCTGGCTATATCACCCAATGGACTTATGTAAAGTGAATACAGGAAAAGGCCTAACACGGATCCCTACAGTACTCCACATTGCAGATGTCTTAGTGACGAATCAATACTATAAACAGAAACAAAATGCTTAATATGTAACTGAAGATATGAACGAAACCAATTAAGAGCAGTGCCCGTAATGCCGAAACGATTTGCCAGTGTTATCGACATTATCAAATGCAACCGATAAGTCAAGAAATAGTAGAATAACAGATTTGTTGTCGTCAACAGCTTTCAAAATATCATTCTGGACTCTGACAAGTGCAGTTTCAGTACCATGATAGCAGTTATACGCTGATTGAAATTCTTCACGTAAACCCTCGTTAATTGTGCTGCATCTGCTTTCTCCGTGACTTTAGATCGAAAATATAAATTCGATAGTGGCCTAAAATTGCAAAAGTTCTTATGATCAGCTCCGCTTTTTTTAACAATGGCTTTATCACGCTAACTTTAAATCTATCGGGTACTTGGCCACCTTGAAACGGTCGATAAGTTAACTATACGAGTTATCATTGGTACTAGTCGATGTTGACACCGTTGAAATACAGACGATGGAATAGGACCAAGTGCTCAAGACTTTGTGCACAGGTTGTTACACATTGCCCTGTAGAGTTTCCACTCACCAAACACGAACTTTTATTATACTCTGTGAGATATTTGTAATTTGTGTGATGGATTTGGTGTTTTGGCAAAACGGCGCCTACATTCTTTCAATTTTTTTCACGATGTTGAATCCTGTGCATGGGTGGTTAACGAGTTCATGATCACTTCAACAGAAGCCGCGCGTGTCAATGTTGTTGTTTTAAGTGCTACTATGATCAAACATCGCTCAGAATTGCTCAGATTTTGAAAGTGTGATTGCTTAACACATGACTGGCAAATTTTTGAGCTTTGATATTTATCCAAAGGTTGTTTACTTTGAGTTTAAGTTTTTGACTTCACGGTCCGCCATTACTCCCGTTCCAAACTGACCGACTGGACCTTAGAGAGTTGGATCTAGGGAAAAGTGACGTCATTTACTCACTAGCTTATATAAACTTTCAGCGTGTGAACGCGGCTCATTATATATGCAAAACACGAGTTTAAAAGTCTGAAAGCCCAAAACTCCCTTGCTGCACATTAACTGAGCCGCGTACACACGCATTGTATTGTTTAACTAGTGAGTCTGACGTCATTTTCTCCTCGATCCAGCCCTCTCAAGATTTTAAAGTTTGTAATGGCAGACAAGTAAATAGGAAAATCCCGGTTAAAATAAACAGGTGTCTTTTTAAAATCAAGGCTTAAAACTTGGGTCACTTACTGTATAGTTAACATTGTTTTGAAATCCAAATAAAAATAAAAACTAATTTTTTGGTCATAGTAGCACTTTAACCTCATTCATCAGTCGCGATAATAAACGAAATGTCAAATGGATGTTACACCAATGTTTAAATGCTCTTAAAACCAATGAAAATCGATTCAACGTCAACTCGATCGTTCCAACACGATTTAAAAGTTGAAAAGAAAGATCTGGACATTGAATCGGCTGTTCAGCATAATCGATAAGGGATATTTAAAAGCAAATGCTTAAGCCGTTTGCCCGAGCTCGCAAGAGTCCAGCAATATTGCTGAGTTCACATTTCCATCTCATTTTGGTATTTGAGACTGTTAAGGAGTCCAGAGATTGAAAGATACTGCTTCGAGTTGAGGGATCCGTCAGTCTTTGCCCCTATTTCATTTGAGACACAGCCCAAAGTTGAACCAATAAACACATTCACTTCGAAAGGTGTTCCCAGTCGAGAAAAAAAACAAAGAAGTGCTGATCTTCGGCCAAGAACTAACTGTGTTAAGAGTTAAGGGAATTTTTTTTTCATTCAATAGCATCTGAAATACATTTTTTCATTTGACTTCGCATTACCTCTTTGTATATTGGCTCTGGTTTGGGTCCATCTTCGGAGGGAGATGGACTTGGGGGAACTTTTCTGACAAAAGGAGAGTGCCTCAATGGTTCATACAATGGATCGAAGCTCTCTGTAGAAGATTTAAATGGTGGATCCTTAGGTCCAGAATCTGTCGATATCAGAGGTTCTTCGTATTCATGTGATTTATCCACACCGTTGAGTTCGATATTTTGGTCTGGTTCGCTTGGTTCCGTGCCTTCTGATACCAATCTCTGACGCTGGTTCTCATCATCATCGGCTTTATACTAATGGACAAAAAGGCATGCAATTCAACAAATATTGATCAAAAAGTTTGTCTTTCTTATTTTATTTAAGACTAGAGATCAAGCAGTGAAACGCACTAAACAAAAGCCAACCAAACTTTGTCATGCTTGAAGTTAAAAGCCATTTATTACCTAAACAGTTGGCACCGGAGCTCAATAAAATATCGCGAGGAGCACGCCAGCATGCAGAAAAACAAGGGGAAAAGGGCCTTGTGTACTCAGCGAATACTTAGAGAAAGTCCGCAGATAAAAAGCTACAGTTCTGTAATCAGTTTCTTCGTTTTCCAGAGCAGAACAACGGGAAAAAAAGGGCACTATCGTTAAAGTCTGAAGATACTAAAGGGGGAAAAAGTAGTTTTCAGCTGGTCTTGGACTACTAACCTCTTCTGTTTGACCTGGTTTGAGCACTTCGCCCCGTCTCGTGACCCAATAACTTCCTCTCCGACTTCTTCTCCAGCCACAGCAGCAGAATTTGAAAGCGTCACGGACCTGCAAATATGAAGCCAGATGGTTTTCACTATGTGGCTATATCACACTAGAATTAAATTAATTAGTCATGAGGGGCAGGATTGTGGGAAGAGGCATGCCGAGCGCAATAGTAAAAGCGATCCCTAAGCTATTTCGCACTTTTCGCTAGCTAAATAAGGTTGTTTTTTTTTTTCACATATTACACTTGCATTTAAAAGGGAAAAAGACGAGAGCTACCAAACATGCAAACATGATGCAAGTACCGTCTTTTTGCAATGAACTCGAATGATCAGCAGAGAATAAACCCTGTTTGGGTCCGTTACTGTATGTCGCTACTGTCCCTAAATGAAAACTGTGAACCACTAAGCTACTTTCACACTGCAGCTTCAAATGCAGCCCCGCCCGATTTGAAAAAACCCAAGCACGCTTTGCGGGCCTATTTGCACCAAGGAATGCATGACGTCATGGCAACAATTCCACGGCCAAAGTAGAAACACAAAAGCCTACAGGGGGACGTATTGTGCTTTAGTTTCCAGCAATTGGCCATCGCTAACAGCGTTTGTTACTTGAGAAGTTCATGATTTGAACAAGTACCATCAATATCCTTTGTCTTTTGGCAAGATCGCCCGTCAGCTATCTGCGATCAACATAGCGACAAAACGATTTCTTCCAGCAACGGACTGCTAGCTGGGATACAACGATTTTGGGGCGCAACAAAGAGAAATGAAATCGTACCTGTCTGTCCATTATGACATAAAATAGCAAAAGCATGAATCCCTAAAAGAAAGAAAACAACATTTCAATATAAAACAAAACACTATGCAGTAGAAAAGTGTTTCATGTTGAGAAAGCATCCCATTCACGTAAGAATGCCGCTGCCACTCAGCAAAGGAACTCGTCAAGCCGGGAATCGAGTGGGCCTCGCCACGACCCAAGCCCCCATTCGTTTTTCACACGGTTGTTTTCGTTTTCCCGACTATCTGGGAGCCTGGAACAAGCTGGGTACGAGAGACAGCTTTTGATCGTAAATCCACGCTGTACAAAAGTGAAAATTTATCTCAAAGAGGCAAAACAAAAATGGTATATACAGGAGGCGGCACGGCTCAGTTGTGATGGCGTTGGATTTGAATGCGCATGCTCCGAGTTTAAATCCGACTGAATTTGTCCTCAGTGAATTCAACACCAATACGCTTTGTAAATGTGGCCACGTTGTTTCTTTCTATCAATTGACTTGCAAAATGATCTTACGTTCACTTTAAGAGTTTCTTTCTATCCACGTCCCCACAAACTTTAAATTCTAACATTTATAAATCAGGGTTTTTGACTTTTCTTCGGTTCCGTTCAGACGTCCATAAAATATTACACTAGCACTGAACGAGGAACTAAATACTGCCTTGATTAACTAACCGTAATAATGCAGCATATGATAAAGAGAATGCAGAGCAAGGCCTTCTTGTAATAGGTGACAAGCAGGATTCCAATGAGCCATGTGAGCATAAACATAAGCATCAAAATGAGAGAATACCGGATACGGACCCTGTAAGTAGACAAAATACTTCCATAAGGGTGATGAATAGATGCTGCCTTTGCGAACTGAAAGATGAGAAATGCAGATCTCTAACATTTAATGTTTCAGTGCAATGGCGCAGAGAGTGAAGCGTCTCCGAAGAGAAAAGGTGAGACAAATGTTAAGCTCTCAAATGAAACCATGTTGTCTCGCAGTGATGAGCGCAAATCCCGTTGAAGTCCTGAAAATTTTTCAGGCTTTGCGCTCATCACTGCGAGACAACATGGTTTCATTTGATTT
>NC_090884.1:45126338-45133838 GCF_036669925.1 Montipora capricornis
TGTGATCTCACCAGGTCGTTGTAAGAGGCCAAGCCAAGTAGGATCAAGACAAAAGTGACAATAACGGAAACACAAACGCACATATGCATCGCCCATGTTCGATCAGGTTCCAACCAACTGGAAAAAAGCAAATCAACGAACAGCAATAAAAAACGAAAGAATGAGACATGCGCAACAGTTAAGCACCGCCAGCACTAACGCTACATTCGCATTTCTTTAACAAATAACCAAAACAAAAAACAAATTCATGTATATTGTTTTCAGGCCGTTGTTGCTACGGGTGACAAAAGAGTCGCTTAGTCCTTGTCCCATGTGACTCACTTCTCGCGCGTAAAGCCTGGTTTTCACTGCGACGCAAGGACAAGCGCAAGCATAAGGGCGCTTATTTCACCGTGAAAACGGGGTCGATGCAAGCATAAACTCAAGCGCAAGGATCAAAATTTTTCCTTTTCCTTTCGCTTGCGTTCGCTTGCGTTGTGTGAAAAACGAAACACAGAATAGACCGAATGCATAAATGGCAGCCAAAAAAATATTCTTTTGTTTATGTGCTAATCAGACTCGATAGCCTCGCTCTCAAGCAACATTTCTGTTGTATTTTGTACATGCAAACGAGGCTAGTGAGTCTAATTAGCACATAAACAAAAGAATATTTTTTTGGCCGCCATCTATGCATTCGGTCTATAGACTCAAGGAATTTTGCTACGTCTGGCCAATTAAAGCACACGTTCCAGATTCCCCGCGTCCGAGCATTTATGGCGGATGCCGTGGTTGATTTTTATTCTTACGTCGACCTTCGTTTTCTCTACCATAACAGGAACCCATGACCCGGAGCCTACAACTCTACTGTGTTCGTGTCACGGCGTTTTCACAGACCGATCTATTTTTAGATTGAATTTCTCGCTAATGAGACTCCCACAGGAGCCCGATGACCAATTACAAGAAATTAAGCTGGCGTCATAGGGTCACAGAACCGGAACTGCCTTTGTTTTTTCCGGAAAAGATAGTCTAAAAATAGATCGGTCCGTAAAAATGCCGTTACATAGGCCCAGTATGGGACGCTTGTGCTTGCTTGCGTCGCTAGTGAAAAACCAGGCTTAAGGTTATGCCTCGCGTCTGAGCTCACAAAAATGAAATCGGTAATAAATCCCAAAAACTTACGGGCTGAGAACTAAGAGAATTAGGAACGTAAGAACAGCAAATGCGATAATTATCCATGCCGCAATGTAGATGCAGTGGATAAAGTCCTCATCTACTTCTATAAACTGCAAGATAAAAATGTTCCAGTTAAGTTGAACCCTGTTAGAAGAGAATACCAATAAAAGCCAAAAAAATAAATTGAACTTAAGTTATTTTTCCGTCGTACAGAGGGCTTCAAAGCATACATGACACCTATTGAACGTGGGTTGTCTATGAAATTGTAAAACCAAGAGAATTTAACGTATGTCAAACAGGATTATATGTAACAAACTGATCTGCTGGCTTCTGTACGGGCAATTGAACCCTTGAAAGTTTAAAATTACTTGAATGAACAGAATAGCTGAAGACGGGGACCATAGTGACAGGTATCGTTCGCCCTTTCTTTTCATCAGTCACGCGAGAAGGCCAGAAGGCCGTGGAGTCTTAAAATTTTAGCATACTTCATCTACTGATGCACGTGCTGGTCTCATTTTCTAAGGAGACTCTGGTTGGTAGAAACCTTTTTACCGGATTCAAGTTACACTCAACTTACCGGTTCAATTTCAGGAGCAAGCGGTTTACTTCGTAAGACTGCGAAATTTGTCATGTGATCACATTGACAAGTAGTTTGGATACGATTGTACGCAGAAATGTTACAGCCCTCCTTAGACCACCCCCCATGGGGTGCGTTCCTAAAAATGAAGCAATGTTGAGAATGAATTGCTGCCAAACGACTAATGTGTGGCATGGACGCAAGCACCTGTTCGGTTCAATCTATTCAGGATAGCTAGACTTCCACGGTTATGAGAGCGCCACAAAACAACAGTCATCCTGAGGATAAACAATGGCGCTACGGTCGCAGCATGTATTTTAGCTTAGTTCTTTCCTTTTCTTTTTAGAGTGTTTTCACGTGATGTCACGGCGGCCATGTTGGTATACCTAAACAACGGAACGGCGGCGGGCTCAGAAAACCTGGTTGTGGTCATTGTTATTTAAGGTTTTTCCGGAACGGCGGCCTTGTTGGTTTACCCAACGAATCCTCCGGGAATTGAGCTCTATTATCATGCAAATAGTTTCTTTTGTTTCGGTGGAAAAACAAGGTTAAGATCACGTGAGGGAAAACACTCTCTATAAGCTCAAATTCGTGATAAGACCAAATAAAGATTAACTTCTGTATTTGTATCCCGTATTTCCCATTTCCTGGAGAGTTAAACCTGACTGAAAGAGTAGGAATAACCCAGAAGTTTTTTCAAGCCCAAAATTTCCTTGTTGTCCTCGTAGCTGTTTGAGTTTCGTTGTAACAAGGGTGGATGCTCGCTTTCCATGTATCTCTCGTAGGCTCAATTCCCGCATTGACTTTAATGTGGGTTGAATTGAATTTATTGGTTTAGCGCTACTGTTTTACATTTCCGCCCCTAACTAACCTTTCTTCCGTTTAGTGTCCCCAATGAGTTGATGTGATTAAAATCTATAGGTGGCAACATTGGGAAGGAAAGCGTTAAAAATCTGTCGCTAGAGTTTCACTTACATTTTAAAATCCCAAAATGCACAAATTGGTTCTTCATCATCTTCGAGCTGAAAATTAACAAATTAAAAGGGAAGTTACTTGCAAATATCAGTCTACCAAAGATGAAGGTCATCTAACACTATTAGACAAGAAGTAATTACTGCCATTACAAGTCTAACAAGATGTTAAGTGGCACACTTTATTCAGTTCCCATCTTGTTAAAGTATATTCATGATATTACGGTCACAGAAAGATGGAATGGACCGATAACCGAAGCCGGGGTAATTGTATAAGAATAAGAAAACTATTGAGGTATGAGATAAAATATATTAACCAAGTATAACTGTTTGGTCGTTTTTAAGGGGGGGCCCGAAAAAAGAAACGTTGAATACTGAACCCCTAAGTTAGGCTACAAGCAGTCCATCGACCGTGTCAGTAGGCTGTCGCGTTGGGGAACTCACGTTAACCTCATGGAGATTGTTGGAAGCGATGGTCACAGGTTCCGTTAATTTGCCAGATGGTTTAGGGTCCATGGAGATCGAGATCACAGCTGAGTTGATTTCAAACGCCAATCCTTTGTCACTGTAGGCGCTGACAAAATACAAGAGCAAAGAAAATATAACTCGTATCTTTCAGCCGTTCTTTTTTTTGTGATTACTGCATTGTAGAACAGCTTGCCACTTTGCCATCGTTTTCTATGGCTTGTCCCGAGCCGGGTAAGATGGACGTCATTCAGGCATTTGTTGGTTAACCGGGTCGGCAGAATGGGCCTCTCTTGCTCGCCCGGACAGCCCGCTCTTTCCCTTTATGACCCAAACGTGCGACTTTCTTCGAAATAACAGCACGTCAATTTGCTTGGAAAATATTGCAACCCTGCCCTCTGGGGCAAGAGAGAGGCCCTCGTATGATCGGGTCACGTGATTCCCAAAATATGGAATACAGCAAACAAGACTGTTGAGATGCGCAGCTAAGTGTGGCTTTTGACCCCTACCCCCCCTAATTATCGTGCTAATTATCATAGCAGGAGAAGAGAAATACCGAGGAAGGGATGGTCGGAAGACAAATTCGCCAAATTTCTCTCCCGGGAGAAGGTCCTGCTGTGGGTTCATTTAGGCTCCAAAAATACGAGCGAAAACGTGAAATATTTAAAACATTCCGTTGGAATTAAAGCTATGTACATAAGTTTTCACGGTCACATAGATCACATCAGTTTGTTTTTTTGATTATTGTAAAATAAAGATGAAATAATCGAATCAGCCTCTTTTTAAAGAGCGTTTTAACAAGACACCCTAACGGCCATTTTGGGCAGCGACAGCTTTAGTCTTGAAGAGTCGAAGTCAGCAGTAGAATGAAAAGCAAGGAAGTAGAATGAAAAGTAAACAAGTCGTTCAATTCAATTCAATTCAATTCATCCACAACCACAGGCAGACAACCCTAAGGACGCGAGAGTGCGTGACGTCACGTTATTTTGACACTAGTGTAACGGCCGATTCAACTGATCGAGGAAAATGTTCCATAAAAACTTCAAATCAAGATGTTTCTTTTCGAAAATTCATTTTATGGACAGCCACATAAATAAAGTTCACTTACCTACTATTTTCTGCGTTGTCCTGAGTGATTTGATGGGTTTTTGGGACGCTTCGATTTCCTCTTCAGACCCATGCGTCGTCAGTAATATAAATAGACAAGGCGTGCAACTTCCAAGGCCGCTCACGGCTGAGTGCCTCCAGAATTTAGCCGAATTTCTCCCACTTCCAAAGGTCACTCGCCTCTCAGCCTTAAGCACGTATAAAGTCGATAATTTTGCTAGCATCGTGCCCAAAATCATCGCATTTACACGGCTCTGCAACCTCAAAATCCTGCTCGTTTTTCAATCCTCGCTCAGGTTTTTGTTATCTCTAGATGATGAGGACAGAACTCATGCATCACTGGAATTTGATCAAATCAAATAAACCAATCAAAAAGCGCAGATTTATAATTTTGTCCCTCTTGGAACATTTTCCTCGATCAGTTGAATCGGACCGTACAACTATCTCAAAATAACGTGACGTCACGCGCTCTCGCATCCTTAGGGTTGTGTCTGCCTTTGCCACAAGACAAAAAATACCATCGCATGCTCTCAATTTCTTAGACTGAGGCAACATTCTCGGGAAAACGTAGCAATACTGAGATATGCAGCGACCATGTTGGTACTCCACAATAAAACCTTGGGAATTAACTCCATGCATATGCAAAAAAAGCTCCTTGTTCCGGTAAAAATAAAATGTCGCTAGCTGAAAAAACTACTACATTGTATATCCAAGCAAACAAACAGTGAAAATGTCTTATTCTTATCCACGTGATTTATTCGTTAAAGTTTAGAACATGTACCTTTCAAATGAAAGAATCCTCGTAAGCGTTCTGTACGTGAAGCCAGAAATCCGAATTCCATTCTTATCTAAATGAAAAAGAAAATGTTAAGCAAGGCAATGTCTTCGATGGCATTTTTTTACAACTTGAAACTACGAGTTAGTAGGCGTAATTGGCTTGGCCAATGTTCCTTCCTGAAGTTGAATGAAAATGATGTACTTTGATTAGAGCGGTTTTCAAATGAGTGTCGTAAAACCAAAACCAAAGTAATTACTTTGGCCGATCAAAAAGGGCGGAGACAATCCAGTGTACCAATGAAAACTCGAAGTAATTACACGTAGCCGGCACAAAACGCGGGAAAATGAGCACGCGCAAGCCACGATTGGTTTTGGTTTCACTTCTGATTGGTTGAAAAAGTGGCGCGAGAACTTTGAACCAATCACTGAGCGAAGTAAGGCAAAACCAAAGTCATTCGCTAATTACTTTCGACACTCAATTGAAAACCGCTCTAACTGTCAAGTGTATTTAGAGCTGGGGTTCCAAATTGGAGACACTGTTACACAGGGTTTTCGTTTCAGGCCGCAGGCCGGACGTTTCTTCCGGTTGTTCATCATTTCACGTCCGGTACTTTGACGCTATAAATTTATAGATTTGTTGTTTTCCGTTTTTCACATATCTCAGGAAGCCATGGGCTGAAGAAACAGAAGGCAATGACAGGCAATAAATCCTTCAAACTAACAAGAAGTCAAATCGCCTTATTCTCTGGCACTCACGCGATAAGTTTACTTCCTTTTTTCACTAAACTCAAGAACGTAAACAACATTTCTGTATAGTAATTTATAGAGGACTCAGGCTTCTTTGAGGGTTCGCTCCCAAGGCAATCGGCCTTAAAGCAGAAAATAACAGTGTCCGGTACTTTCATTATCAAATCCGGTATTTTAAAAGGCTATCGAATACCCCGACTGTACAGAAATCAAATGAACTCAACTACTATCAAACCAGGGGTTGGTTTTTGAGGAGAGGGGAAAACTGGAGAACCGACAAACTCAACCCACATATAACGACGAGTCTGGGAATCGAAACCGGGCCACATTGGTGGGAGGTGAGTGCTCTCAATACAATACAATACAACGTTTTTTATTTAACGAAGGTAACGTAATTAACCCAATGAGTTATCTAACTTACGGCCTTCACAACGGCACAAAATACACATATAAAACAATGCCTAATCAGCAATACACGACTTACTACAATAGAAACTAAAACTAGACAAATGTATGGTTTAACATAGATATAAGGTGATATACGCAAACTACCTTTTAATACAGTTACAATAAAGAGAAAAATCACACCCATAACACATTAAGTCTTCAAGATGAGAACATTACTAGCAAACTTAAGGAATAATATAAAGAGTTTATGCCTAAAATTATTTAATCTAGATGAAAAATACTAGAAGAGGGAGATACACAAGCCATTTGCTTAAGATCAATGTCAAGGCAATTGAAAAGGGTGGCAGCAGAGTAAGCAAATGTGCGCTTTCCAGAATTAGACCGCGGGTCGGGAACTTGAAGATTAAAAGCGCAAGCTCTGGTGCGCAAACCAGCTGAACGAACGGAAGACAAGAACTTGAATTTACGTTTAAGACAAAAAGGGGCATCAGGATTATTAAGGATAGTGAATACGGTCGAAAATAGGAAGCCATTTGAGTTTGGAAAATAAAGTTATAGATGGTTCAGTGAAGTCGGCATCAAGGAGCAATCTAGCTGCACGTTTCTGAAGGCGAAGAAGACGAGACAATAAATAACTCGAATTACCCATGCACCATTGCGCCATCCCTGCTCCCATGACCTACGATCCAGGAATTTTGAAGGAAAATGTGGCTACAAAGCCATAGATTAAGTTGATATTTAACTTACCAGCATTCATGGATTTGATCATTTCAAGAGGAAGCACCACAAAGGTCGAAGCGTTCCACTTCGTTTGCACGTCCGTCAACTCTGGCCACCCGTAATTTGGAAAGGTGACATCTTCTGTTATGGTCGTTGGATAAGCTACACCGGCACCCATAACTGTCAGTTTAAAACAAAATAAAAGTGCTTATTTTACAAGGGTAACACGTGACAGTGAACTAAAGTCACTGATAGACTTGTGGCCCTCGGTGAGCACCTTTTACCCCCCTTCCTCAGTCGATTCTCCTCCGTTTTACGAATATTCAAAACTACAGCTACATGGATCAGAGGAAAGTCGAAACAGACGTCGATGGAATGAGACGGGGATCCAGCTGGCCACCTCCTGCTCGAAGCGTTCCACTTCGTTTGCACGTCCATCAAGTTGAACTCCCAAGTTCAATTTCCACCCTGGTCAGAGTGGGCCCATTTCCATTAGTAGGGCTAACGCTCACATGGTTCATATGGAGTAGAAAACTAGCACTTCACATTACACCTCAATCAATTAAATCCTGCTCA
>NC_090884.1:45138838-45144710 GCF_036669925.1 Montipora capricornis
CTCGCCTCAAACCATTTATACGCCATATACGCGCGTCAGGACAAAATCAAAGGCATGATTTTCAACAGCGTTTATCAAAATTAGCGGCAAACCTTTGTATTTTTAACATGCGCTTGCTTTTAACCCGACGCGTGTGTGTGTCGTACAACGACCTACGTAGTGGCTTATCATTATTTTAATCTATCAAAATGAAGAGGTGTCCCAACCTTAATTTCATTTTCACTGTGCGCTTGATCGTCCTTTTTCTCCTTAATGTATCTAACCATCAGTTGCAGTATTTCCGTGCTTGTACCAAGATCGCCAGCCATAATTGCAAAGTCCTCATTGGGAACTGTCAGCTTTAGTAGATTTCGTAAGACAGACAAAAATTCGTTTTCAGGTTTCTCTACAGTTTCCAGCGATGCCGAAGAGTTCATCTACGAAAAGAAATGAGATAAGATAGTAGGACGAGTTAATTTGTTGTATTAACAAATTAAGGCAATTGCATTACGCCGGGGTAACGCCCGGAAGAAACTAGTGCAAAGTTCTACAGAATTTTATTTTTTGTGTCTGTGCTTTCAACGCTCGGCAAAGTCCCCACGACTTATGGCTGTTTTTATGTACGTGGTCTCACAAAGTGAAAGATTTTTGGGATTTCACGCCAAGCCGACCACCTTTTTCCGGAAAGGGGCAGAGTTGCGGTGCAGGGGGTAGGTGGGTGGGTGGGTGGGTGGGTGAGAAAGCCAGGTTTGCGCAGAGGCTACGGCGCTCGTCTTTATCAATATAATTGTCAGTGATGAAGACAATGTATTTCACACAAACCGACTGTTTAACTTTCATCAATTTATGAGTAGCACAACAAGAAAGATGCCCGTCAGTATTAAGGGCAGAGACTTACAGCCAAGAAAAACTGGGATCTAATTGCATGGGAGGAGAGGATCACTCCTTCAAAAAAGAGGATGTCACTTTAAATCTGCATGCATTGCGTGAATACCCCCTTAACAGCGGAGCTCAGCGTTGCATTTGGCAAGCTGCGTTTTTCTAGCGGGAAATCACATTGTCTGTTATCGGGTTTTATGGTCAATCAAAGCAAGTTTAGCTAAACGATTTGAGTTAGTTTGAAAAAGGCTGAGATCTTCGTCCGGAGGCTGCAAACAACAGTCGCAGTCTAACTTCATTACTTCTTGGGTTTTTTGTTTGAACCGGTAAGGAATCAGCATTTGGGTGTTACGAGCACTGAAGCGAAATGGACCGGCTGTCTTGCTAAATTACGGATTACGGTGTACGGGTCTGCGAGATATAAGAGGAAATCTCGATCGTGTGTTTGGCAAGGTTGTAATGGCGCTGTTTTCGGAAGTTGCTGCGTAACGAAGGATGTTTTGCCGCAAAGAATCTTTATTTGAAGAACCAGTTCCTCGGTGAACATGGGAAGAGACAAAAAAGACTTTCGACTATCAAGTCACATTAGGATTTGTATGTGCGTAAGCAAAGCAACGTTTTATAATGGTGATAGGACTGAGATGAGTCCACTTCCGCCTGTAATCAAACGAGTGATCAACAAAATCGGACGACCACGTACGGGAGTCCGATTTGTTTAATCACGAGTATGATTTCAGACCGAATTAGACAACACGAAGTCCTCTTATCAATTAATCATAACCATTACCATTTCTGGGAAAAAAATGCATTCCTTTTTCACTGTCAAATGGGATGTCTGGGATGTCTAGTGGGATTTTGGAAAATCCCCAATTTGGTAGGGTATGTGGTTGTTGCTATGGTTATTGTGATAAATTCTGTGATTGGTGGATTAAGCTGAGTGCACTTAATATGATCGGCTTATGTAACTGTCCGATTACAGGTGTCCGATTACAGCCAACTGTCCGGTTTCACTGTCCAATTAAAACCCTTCACAATAATAATTAGTGAAAAGTAAAGCAGTTAATGCACCAATTAAATTTGAGAAAATTGTCATGGTTATGATTATGTGGAAAATGAGTGATTGTTGACTTACTTTCATCAGGCTCGTACTCCTTTTTTTTTTGCCATTTATACGAACATTTAAGCTTATCTCAAATTGCATGTGCAATTTGTGTATCTTACTACGAGATATGTTTGTTACTTGTCTTATTCCTCAGATTTTTCCGAGAAAAGTCGACGAAAATTCCAGTCGCATCTCTTCTGTGATTCCTTCCTTTGTTTTGTTGTTTCGACACGCCGTGAACTCGCTTTGCATGTGAAATTGGTTTGGACTCAAAAATGCTTACATTTTTTATCCAAATGTTTTCTATCCAATAGTTTTGTTGAGACTCTTCGTTTCTCGGGTTGTCGCTTATTTTTTAAACTTGCCAACGTCTGCTTTTAATGATCATTTTTCTAGTATTGGACTGAAACTTATTAGTGCCATCAAACAAATGGAGACACTCCGTCTTACCTACAATACTGGACAAAAGTGTTGGGAAGGTAGCGTCACTTTTGAGATAGCCCCCCTCCCTTCCATATCAATGTTGGATTTTGAGGGGGGGGGGGGGGCACAAGAGCATGCTCTTTCCCAAATAGTTCTGCCAATAGTTAGAATAATCGAATTAGGTGTGAAGTGAAGTCATGCGCGCAACCTTCCCGACAATTTTTGACCAGGATTGTAGATTATGCTAAGCAGACCGAACATAGCTTCGAACTCAAAACCACTGACTGTTAAACAGGTTATTCTTTATTCACCTGAAGAGGAACTGCACGAGCTTAGGAAAACTTGGTGGAAAACTGAATCATTTGGTTGCAAGTATGACAGCAAGAACAACGCTCTAGAGAGGATGAAATGGTTTTGGAGTCTGTGTAGGACTACCCGCAAGGTCGATGGCAGGTACGAAGTTGCCTCATTTGGAAGGATGCAGCTAAGTCTTTGCCAACCCAACAGAGCCTTCGCCAGAAAGCGCTTAGAATTGTTGGAGAAACGCCTTGAAAGGGATCCACAACTGAAAGCCACGTACACAGAAACCATAGAAAACGACCTGCACAAAGGTTTCATCAAGAAGTTGGAGGACCGACAACTGACACAACCTGTCGCACCTGAATCGTACCTCCCACACCATGCTGTGATACAACCTCATAAACTCGGAAAGATTCGGCGAGTTGGAGGTGCAGCAGCCCGGTATCCAAGGAACTTCTTTAAATGATTGCTTATTGTCTGGACCAGACCTGTTGAATTCATTGGTTGTCATACTAATTCGTTTTCGGTCAAGAGTTGATAGCGGTGTCTGGCTGATATCGAGTCATGTTTTGGCCAGGTCGCAGTCCCTGAAGAGGACCAACCTGTCTTACGTTACCTGTGGAGAAACAATCCAACAGATAAAGTGGAGGTCTACATACGTTAGACCCATCTTTGGTGACAAACGTTCATCTACATGTGCCAATTTCGCACTTAGGAAGACAGCCCAAAACAATGAAGACTCCTTCCCCTTGGAAGCTGAAGCTGTAGTAAGGAACTTTTACATGGATGATCTGTGGAAGTCTGTACCGTCCTTGTTGAGAGGCATGTAATCCACAAGCTGGGTTGGTGAAGTTGCTCTCACTTGGTGGATTCAATTTAACTAAGTGGATATCGACTTGACAAAGATTTTCTCAATGCAGTCCCCGAGGAAGAACGAGCGCAGTCCGTGGGAAGTATTGGAGATGGAGATGCCTTGCCTACTGGCAGAGCTCTGGGAGTCACCTGGGATTCCAAAATGACACTTTCATTTTCCGGATAAGCCAAAGGCACTAGCAGACACCCAGAGGAGAGTTGTTAGTCTCACTGCGTCTATCTTCGACCCTATTGGTTTTGTAGCTCCATATCTTGTCAGGGCAAAAATATTTCTTTACTCTCTGTGGAACTTTGTCAAGGCTGGGATGAGAGAATTCCAGAAGAATTCCTACAACAATGGCCTGGCAGAAGCAACTCGAGAAGTTGGCCGAGCATTCCGTACCAAGGTTTTATCGCAGAGTGGCACCCTATCCTATGTCAATTCAGCTACACGTTTTTGGCGATGGCGAAACACCATTTTGTGCCGTTGCCTACTTTCGGTTTGTGTATCCTGGTGGTCGGGTACAGTGCGCATTTGTAGCATGCAGCGAAGAACTCGCGTCCGCACCTGTTAGGCCGTTGAGCATTCCAAAACTGGAACTTCAGGCAGCAGTACTTAGTTTACGATTGGGCAACATGATCAAGAAGGAACACGATTTTGATATTTCCCCTGTCTACGTTTGGAGTGATAGCATCGCTGTACTCGGGCAAATTCGTGGACCGTCAAAACGTCATCCCGCTTTCATTGCCAACAGACTTTCTGAAATCCTAGACACATCAGAACGCCAATCAATGGGCGCCACTGCCCCGGCAAACTTAACGCCAGGCAGATGATGGCAGTCGTGGCCTAAGAGCGTATGCAATCACTTCTGAAAGCCGCTGGTTGAATGGGCCAGTAGTCCTTGTACTGCCAGAAGACAAATGGCCAGAGGATGTTCCACAGACAAAACCTACCCTTGATCTAGTTGCCATCCACCCAGCGAAGTTGTCCAGCTATTTGAAGTCGCTTCGAGATTAAGCCTTTTCAAGATACTCTTCATTCATTAAATTTGGTGAATCACCGCTTATGTCCGAAGATTCATTCAGAATTGCAGAAGCAAACCAAAGGGCCATGGCGAAACCGGTCGGCACTGGAAGTTGAGAAATCGAGAAGCAAAGCTAATGTGGATCAAGTCTGCCGGCAAAGAAGACAAGCGTTTTAACCGGAATCGCCAACATTGGAATTGGAGACCAATTGGAGCAAACGTCGCTTGATAACCTTAACCCCTTTTTTGGATGAGAATCAAATTCTCCGAGTTGGCGTGGAGAACTTCTGATGCGGCCATTGCGTACGATGTCAAACATCTAGTCCCTCAAGACCATCACCTAAGCCGTCTTCTTATTTTGGATTGCCATAAGAAGCTTAAAAAGGAGGGTACAGGACATGTTCAAAACGAACTGAGGTTGATGTAGCTGGATCCCTCTTTCACATCCACTGTGAGGAGAGTCCTCCACAATTGTTCACTGTGCCAGTGAAGACAAATCAAGCCGCAACCCCCTTTAATGGCAAGCCTACCAAAAGACCGTTTGCAAGTCACAAAAGTTGGTCTTTCATTCCCGCAAGCACGAGAAGCGTTATAAGTGTGTTTTCACACCTGTTTGGTATCAAGAGGGGTACACCTTGAGGTGGCACGGTCATTAGAGACTGACTCATTTATTAATGCTCTTAAAGATTTGTGGCTAGGCGAGGCCCACCGGCGGACATATATGCCGATTTACAGTACCAATTGTGTAGGAGCTGACCGCGAGATCAAGCAAAGTTTTCAGGAATGGAATCAGTCCCAAATTGAATACTTCCTGTCTCAGAGGCAGATTCAATGGCACATTAACCCCCTAGATTCGGCCTCACTTTGGTGTATATGGGAGCGATTAGTTAAATCATGAAAGAAAACTGTCAAAGTTGTATTTCATGGTCAAGTGGTTAAGAGATGAAGTCTTGGAAACAGCATTTGCAGAAACAGTAGGCGCTTGTTAATAGCAGTCCCCTTTCCGAGGTTACTTCCTGCAGCAGTGATTTGGAAGACATCACACCGAACCCCTTCCTTATATCTCGTGCGAATCCTGTTTTACCCCGTGGTGGTTTTTGCCGACAAAGAAATTTCCAGTAAGTAGCGGTGGAGACAAGTGGCAAGTCCTCATAAATCAAGTCTGGCCAGGTGGTTACGCGAATACCTACCCACACTTATTTCTCGAAAGAAGTGGAATTAGAGCACACGCAATGCCAGAGTTGGAGATTTAGTTCGGGTCGTAGATGAGAAGACTCAGAGAGGAGATTCGCCCCTTGCTCGCATCATGAAG
>NC_090884.1:45149810-45169810 GCF_036669925.1 Montipora capricornis
CGAATTTTATCTTCTCGTGCTGAAAGTATCTCTCACTCGTTCGCTTCGCTCACTCGTGAGAGATACTTGCAGCACTCGAAGATAAAATTCGTATCCCCGCGCGGCCGTGTAATATCCTCTATTTATTACATGGCATCGTTTCTTTGAGCGATAGGACACTTCTCCGCCTGGTGAATGTTCCCAATCAATCTTCGTCTTCCATCAGCGAACTTCTAACAGTAACCCTTTATACAGCTATTTCGAGAAAGTTTGTCAAGAATAAAGAGCACGCGACAATCCCGAAAGGTAATATGGGATATGATCAATACACTGTTGCTAACGACTGTGGCTGTCGAACCTACTTTTGCTACTTTCCTTCAGCACTCGCAAACATATATCCGTGGCCTCCCGTACGATTCTTTTAAATTTCTTTGAAAAACAGTGCACTTAAAATCACCCACAATACCTTTCAGGATTGTCGCGTGCACTTTTTCCGACAACCTTTCTCAAAATAGCTGTATGAAAAACTTAATTCCTCTTGCTATAATTGTACTGTTGCGATGAAAAAATTAAATTTCCGCTTTTAAAAGTACTTTTTTTGTTTCGTTCAACTTGAATTTTCCGGGGGAGCAAAAAAATGCGGAAATGGACCGTTTCCATGGTAATGGTCCATACTGTAAAATCCCGACCAAAAATCAGACAATCAGAGAGTCAGCCTCTATTTAGCCTGTGAATTGTTTGCCATATAACAATAAAATTTCTTTCCTGTTAGCCACAGTTATCGAGTAACTTCTCAAAGCAGAATAAGAGAATTTTCGCGCCTTGCTGAGAAGCACAGCCCTTACATTTACCGTATACCGATTCGGGCGCGGCAAACGCAATACTAAATCTTTCTATTTAGTATCGTCTGTGTCCAACAACGCACATTTACAGGTTGAATGGATTCTAAGGTACGTCCCGCTGTCCGACCCACAACATTTTAAATTTTCATGCAACGTTTTCTAGCAAGTTTTTCAAGTTGTTTATCTGAAATAAGTTTGTGAAGCTATTTGAATCTTGCAAGCAACTTTTTCAAAAACCCTACAAGATTAATTCGTTTTTCGGATTTTGACGTTTGTCAATCTTTTGTGGCAACTGAAGGTTCCGCTTGACTTCAACTAGTTTCCTTTACCGCGCGCCTGATTACCTCAGAGATATAATAAATGTCGTACTAGTCTCGTTTTCTCGGTCCGTCCTGTAAGTTACGGATCCTTGTTTTTTTCCCGTTGATTTATGACCGGGGCTCTTCGCGCTTAAACGATAAATCAACGGGAAAAAAACTCGTTTCGTGACTTACAGTACAGAACTCGAACTCGGTAAGAGGTATTTATGTTTTCCAAGAGAGGATGAGGCAAAATAACGGATCCCCATGCCCCACTATTTTAAGGACCTGTTTATATGGTCTCTGCTACCCGAGACAACCTTACCCCTGAGTTACACTGGGCGAGATATTTTTCCACTCATTTGTTTAAAAATTCTGTCAACCGTTTACACGAGGTGGGCGAGACAACCCGGGAGGGCAAGACAACTCAAGAAGGCGAGATGTCTCGCCTCAGCAGGTAGGGTAACCCTGGCAGGCGAGAAAACTTTGTCGCATGTAAACAGTTTGGCTCGACTAACCGAGACGAGATGGCAGAATGCTAAATGCGAACGCATACAATAAAAATAAGAGAAGCAACTATTTGGGCGCCTATACGTGTTGCTAGCGTTTGCTTTCGACTGGTTTTTCCCGCCAAAATTTTCACCGCAGTCAACGGAAACTCTCGATTCAAAAACAGCCTTTTATTTAAACTACACATTACTGCTTCGTTAAGGCTATCAATCCATTTTCTTAATGTGGAAACTGATGCAACTATACTTAATAAAAACGAACTAGAAAGAAAAAAGGGCAAATGATGATACCATATAAACAGGCCCTAAGTTCTCGTTCCCAATGCCACGCATAATTTAAGTTTTCATTACGTCATTACAACTGGCCGATCAGATGCCTCTCTCAAAACAGCTGCGTAGCTAAAAATAGATTTCAGTGGAAGAGAAGAGGCTTATGCATAGGGGATCCGTTCAGTTACCTCATCCCTCTCTTGTATTTACTGATTTCAGTTAATTGTTGGTTTAGGCTACACACCCCTAAAAGCTGGAATTCTTAAGTACCACTGCGTTTAGGTTTCTGTTGCTCATATATTCTTACCAACGTTCTGAGTTTTCAATATGGCCAGATTTCTGTTTTTTGGAGGAGACAAAACTCGAGCAGCCTGGCGTCCATATTCCTCTAGGACCAAGATGAATTTAGATGCCGTCTGTTTAAACTACGAACAAAATCACAACTGAAATGTAAGCAGAACGATACTGAAAATTCAACGTGTACCAACTTTGTTGATTCAGTCGCCTATCCACATAAAATTAGTTCACAATAGGGTCCAAACAAACAGTAAGAAAACAATTACGATTGACTTGTCAAAAGTTGAAAGTTGCGGGTATGATTGACTTTGAAAATGTGTTAGCGCTGATACGAAAAAAAAGATAGAATTCCAAGACTTAAAGCACAAAAAGTAATCCCCTGAGAGGGTGCCGTGAGATTTGTCGACTTCTGCTCTGGAAAATTACATGCGCTACGACTATAAGTTACTCCAACGGCAAGTGACCGTTAACCCAGGTTCACAGCCGAGGTTGCGTCTTTCGAAGTGTAGATAGCAGTCATCCGGAAAAAAATCATTAGTATAACATTCATTGAATTTTCCCACATTTCATCTTGAGTTAGCTGTGAAACACTTAACAAAAAAAAAATTAAGATCCAGTGCACTGCCGCCCGAGGTCAAATCTCTTATCTAAGCACAATCAATTTTTCTCTTAATGTAAAAGCTTGGAGACTCGAGCAAGGAGCGCTTTAAAAACTTTGTGTTGTAATATTGACTTATCAAGATTCAAGCTTTAGTAATTACCCTTTGTGCAACGATGAACTCCTGCTCGTTGTTCACATGGAGGACTTTACTGGCCACTTCAAGAACGTGCTATTGACAACAACAACAACAACAACAACAAAAAACAAAACAAAATTGAAAGGTTAAAAGGTAAATGAGCTATAATGACTTTGGCAAATAAAGTTTACCTCCTCGTTCTATCTCATTCCCTTCTCTCGCCTCAAACCATTTATACGCCATATACGCGCGTCAGGACAAAATCAAAGGCATGATTTTCAACAGCGTTTATCAAAATTAGCGGCAAACCTTTGTATTTTTAACATGCGCTTGCTTTTAACCCGACGCGTGTGTGTGTCGTACAACGACCTACGTAGTGGCTTATCATTATTTTAATCTATCAAAATGAAGAGGTGTCCCAACCTTAATTTCATTTTCACTGTGCGCTTGATCGTCCTTTTTCTCCTTAATGTATCTAACCATCAGTTGCAGTATTTCCGTGCTTGTACCAAGATCGCCAGCCATAATTGCAAAGTCCTCATTGGGAACTGTCAGCTTTAGTAGATTTCGTAAGACAGACAAAAATTCGTTTTCAGGTTTCTCTACAGTTTCCAGCGATGCCGAAGAGTTCATCTACGAAAAGAAATGAGATAAGATAGTAGGACGAGTTAATTTGTTGTATTAACAAATTAAGGCAATTGCATTACGCCGGGGTAACGCCCGGAAGAAACTAGTGCAAAGTTCTACAGAATTTTATTTTTTGTGTCTGTGCTTTCAACGCTCGGCAAAGTCCCCACGACTTATGGCTGTTTTTATGTACGTGGTCTCACAAAGTGAAAGATTTTTGGGATTTCACGCCAAGCCGACCACCTTTTTCCGGAAAGGGGCAGAGTTGCGGTGCAGGGGGTAGGTGGGTGGGTGGGTGGGTGGGTGAGAAAGCCAGGTTTGCGCAGAGGCTACGGCGCTCGTCTTTATCAATATAATTGTCAGTGATGAAGACAATGTATTTCACACAAACCGACTGTTTAACTTTCATCAATTTATGAGTAGCACAACAAGAAAGATGCCCGTCAGTATTAAGGGCAGAGACTTACAGCCAAGAAAAACTGGGATCTAATTGCATGGGAGGAGAGGATCACTCCTTCAAAAAAGAGGATGTCACTTTAAATCTGCATGCATTGCGTGAATACCCCCTTAACAGCGGAGCTCAGCGTTGCATTTGGCAAGCTGCGTTTTTCTAGCGGGAAATCACATTGTCTGTTATCGGGTTTTATGGTCAATCAAAGCAAGTTTAGCTAAACGATTTGAGTTAGTTTGAAAAAGGCTGAGATCTTCGTCCGGAGGCTGCAAACAACAGTCGCAGTCTAACTTCATTACTTCTTGGGTTTTTTGTTTGAACCGGTAAGGAATCAGCATTTGGGTGTTACGAGCACTGAAGCGAAATGGACCGGCTGTCTTGCTAAATTACGGATTACGGTGTACGGGTCTGCGAGATATAAGAGGAAATCTCGATCGTGTTGTTTGGCAAGGTTGTAATGGCGCTGTTTTCGGAAGTTGCTGCGTAACGAAGGATGTTTTGCCGCAAAGAATCTTTATTTGAAGAACCAGTTCCTCGGTGAACATGGGAAGAGACAAAAAAGACTTTCGACTATCAAGTCACATTAGGATTTGTATGTGCGTAAGCAAAGCAACGTTTTATAATGGTAATAGGACTGAGATGAGTCCACTTCCGCCTGTAATCAAACGAGTGATCAACAAAATCGGACGACCACGTACGGGAGTCCGATTTGTTTAATCACGAGTATGATTTCAGACCGAATTAGACAACACGAAGTCCTCTTATCAATTAATCATAACCATTACCATTTCTGGGAAAAAAATGCATTCCTTTTTCACTGTCAAATGGGATGTCTGGGATGTCTAGTGGGATTTTGGAAAATCCCCAATTTGGTAGGGTATGTGGTTGTTGCTATGGTTATTGTGATAAATTCTGTGATTGGTGGATTAAGCTGAGTGCACTTAATATGATCGGCTTATGTAACTGTCCGATTACAGGTGTCCGATTACAGCCAACTGTCCGGTTTCACTGTCCAATTAAAACCCTTCACAATAATAATTAGTGAAAAGTAAAGCAGTTAATGCACCAATTAAATTTGAGAAAATTGTCATGGTTATGATTATGTGGAAAATGAGTGATTGTTGACTTAACTTTCATCAGGCTCGTACTCCTTTTTTTTTTGCCATTTATACGAACATTTAAGCTTATCTCAAATTGCATGTGCAATTTGTGTATCTTACTACGAGATATGTTTGTTACTTGTCTTATTCCTCAGATTTTTCCGAGAAAAGTCGACGAAAATTCCAGTCGCATCTCTTCTGTGATTCCTTCCTTTGTTTTGTTGTTTCGACACGCCGTGAACTCGCTTTGCATGTGAAATTGGTTTGGACTCAAAAATGCTTACATTTTTTATCCAAATGTTTTCTATCCAATAGTTTTGTTGAGACTCTTCGTTTCTCGGGTTGTCGCTTATTTTTTAAACTTGCCAACGTCTGCTTTTAATGATCATTTTTCTAGTATTGGACTGAAACTTATTAGTGCCATCAAACAAAATGGAGACACTCCGTCTTACCTACAATACTGGACAAAAGTGTTGGGAAGGTAGCGTCACTTTTGAGATAGCCCCCCTCCCTTCCATATCAATGTTGGATTTTGAGGGGGGGGGGGGGGCACAAGAGCATGCTCTTTCCCAAATAGTTCTGCCAATAGTTAGAATAATCGAATTAGGTGTGAAGTGAAGTCATGCGCGCAACCTTCCCGACAATTTTTGACCAGGATTGTAGATTATGCTAAGCAGACCGAACATAGCTTCGAACTCAAAACCACTGACTGTTAAACAGGTTATTCTTTATTCACCTGAAGAGGAACTGCACGAGCTAGTGAAAACTTGGTGGAAAACTGAATCATTTGGTTGCAAGTATGACAGCAAGAAACAACGCTCTAGAGAGGATGAAATGGTTTTGGAGTCTGTGAGTAGGACTACCCGCAAGGTCGATGGCAGGTACGAAGTTGGCCTCATTTGGAAGGATGCAGCTAAGTCTTTGCCAGACAACAGAGCCTTCGCCAGAAAGCGCTTAGAATTGTTGGAGAAACGCCTTGAAAGGGATCCACAACTGAAAGCCACGTACACAGAAACCATAGAAAACGACCTGCACAAAGGGTTCATCAAGAAGTTGGAGGACCGACAACTGACACAACCTGTCGCACATGAATCGTACCTCCCACACCATGCTGTGATACACCCTCATAAACTCGGAAAGATTCGGCGAGTTGGAGGTGCAGCAGCCCGGTATCAAGGAACTTCTTTAAATGATTGCTTATTGTCTGGACCAGACCTGTTGAATTCATTGGTTGTCATACTAATGCGTTTTCGTCAAGAGTTGATAGCGGTGTCTGCTGATATCGAAGTCATGTTTTGCCAGGTCGCAGTCCCTGAAGAGGACCAACCTGTCTTACGTTACCTGTGGAGAAACAATCCAACAGATAAAGTGGAGGTCTATCAGTACGTTAGACACATCTTTAGTGACAAACGTTCATCTACATGTGCCAATTTCGCACTTAGGAAGACAGCCCAAAACAATGAAGACTCCTTCCCCTTGGAAGCTGAAGCTGTAGTAAGGAACTTTTACATGGATGATCTGTTGAAGTCTGTACCGTCCTTGTTGAGAGGCATGTAATCCACAAGCTGGGTTGGTGAAGTTGCTCTCACTTGGTGGATTCAATTTAACTAAGTGGATATCGAATGACAAAGATTTTCTCAATGCAGTCCCCGAGAAAGAACGAGCGCAGTCCGTGCGAAGTATTGGAGATGGAGATACCTTGCCTACTGACAGAGCTCTGGGAGTCACCTGGGATGTCCAAAATGACACTTTCATTTTCCGGATCTAGCCAAAGGCACTAGCAGACACCCAGAGGAGAGTTGTTAGTCTCACTGCGTCTATCTTCGACCCTTTGGTTTTGTAGCTCCATATCTTGTCAGGGCAAAAATATTTCTTTACTCTCTGTGGAACTTTGTCAAGGCTGGGATGAGAGAATTCCAGAAGAATTCCTACAACAATGGCCTGGCAGAAGCAACTCGAGAAGTTGGCCGAGCATTCCGTACCAAGGTTTTATCGCAGAGTGGCACCCTATCCTATGTCAATTCAGCTACACGTTTTTAGCGATGCGAAACACCATTTTGTGCCGTTGCCTACTTTCGGTTTGTGTATCCTAGTAGTCGGGTACAGTGCGCATTTGTAGCAGCGAAGCCTCGCGTCGCACCTGTTAGGCCGTTGAGCATTCCAAAACTGGAACTTCAGGCAGCAGTACTTAGTTTACGATTGGGCAACATGATCAAGAAGGAACACGATTTTGATATTTCCCCTGTCTACGTTTGGAGTGATAGCAGTGCTGTACTCGGGCAAATTCGTGGACCGTCAAAACGTCATCCCGCTTTCATTGCCAACAGACTTTCTGAAATCCTAGACACTTCAGAACCAAATCAATGGCGCCACTGCCTTGGCAAACTTAACCCAGCAGATGATGGCAGTCGTGGCCTAAGAGCGTATGCAATCACTTCTGAAAGCCACTGGTTGAATGGGCCAGTATTCCTTGTACTGCCAGAAGACAAATGGCCAGAGGATGTTCCACAGACAAAACCTACCCTTGATCTAGTTGCTGATGCACCAGCAGAAGTTGTCCAGCTATTTGAAGTCGCTTCGAGATTAAGCCTTTTCAAGATACTCTTCATTCATTAAATTTGGTGAATCACCGCTTATGTCCGAAGATTCATTCAGAATTGCAGAAGCAAACCAAAGGGCCATGGCGAAAACCGGTCCACTGGAAGTTCGAGAAATCGAGGAAGCAAAGCTAATGTGGATCAAGTCTGCCCAAAGAAGACAAGCGTTTTCACCTGAAATCGCCAACATTGGAATTGGGAGACCAATTGGAGCAAACGTCGCTTGATAACCTTAACCCCTTTTTTGGATGAGAATCAAATTCTCCGAGCTGGCGGGAGAACTTCTGATGCGGCCATTGCGTACGATGTCAAACATCTAGTCCCTCAAGACCATCACCTAAGCCGTCTTCTTATTTTGGATTGCCATAAGAAGCTTAAAAATGAGGGTACAGGACATGTTCAAAACGAACTGAGGTTGATGTACTGGATCCCTCATTTCAGATCCACTGTGAGGAGAGTCCTCCACAATTGTTCACTGTGCAAGACAAATCAAGCCGCAACCCCCCTTTAATGGCAAGCCTACACAAAAGTTGGTCAAGCATTCCCGCAAGCACGAGAAGCGTTATGGGTGTGTTTTCACCTGTTTGGTAACAAGAGCGGTACACCTTGAGGTGGCAAGGTCATTAGAGACTGACTCATTTATTAATGCTCTTAGAAGATTTGTGGCTAGGCGAGGCCCACCGGCGGACATATATGCCGATTACAGTACCAATTGTGTAGGAGCTGACCGCGAGATCAAGCAAAGTTTGCAGGAATGGAATCAGTCACAAATTGCAGACTTCCTGTCTCAGAGGCAGATTCAATGGCACATTAACCCCCCAGATTCGCCTCACTTTGGTGGTATATGGGAGCGATTAGTTAAATCATGCAAGAAAACTGTCAAAGTTGTATTTCATGGTCAAGTGGTTAAAGATGAAGTCTTGGAAACAGCATTTGCAGAAACAGAGGCGCTTGTTAATAGCAGTCCCCTTACCGAGGTTACTTCCTGCAGCAGTGATTTGGAAGACATCACACCGAACCACTTCCTTATATCTCGTGCGAATCCTCTGTTACCCCGTGGTGGTTTTTGCCGACAAAGAAATTTCCAGTAAGGAGCGGTGGAGACAAGTGCAAGTCCTCATAAATCAAGTCTGGGCCAGGTGGTTACGCGAATACCTACCCACACTTATTTCTCGAAAGAAGTGGAATTAGAGCACACGCAACGCCAGAGTTGGAGATTTAGTTCTGGTCGTAGATGAGAAGACTCAGAGAGGAGATTCGCCCCTTGTTCGCATCATGAAGACCTTTCCTGGGAAAGATGACACCGTTCGCGTTTGTGAAGTGAAAACGAAGGCAGGGCAATACAACAAACCAGTTGCAAAGCTGGCACGGTTGGAAGAGTGTTCTACCAGATAGCTGAACCCTGGCGAGAGAATGTCGCGACTGTTTTATGTTTTATTTTCCATTGCGGACCTATTTCGGGTCACGTGAAAGTTGTCCTCGTGCGTCTGTTCAGTAATAGATCACAGATGACGTCAAATGTGGTAAGACCAAAAAAGTGATGTCTTCGGTGATCTATTACTGAACAGACCCACGGCAACATGGAAGCTATTTGTTTTATATAATAAAGAATTAAACTTTATTCGCATAAAAGCTGATGGTGACGTCAATCGTGCGTCTGTCCTCTAATAGATCATAGGCAAGAACCAATCAAAATCCGTGAATAACTTGGGTTATTATATAAATAAAGTTAAATAAATAAATGAAGAGATGGCAAGCGAAGTCCGGACGGGTGTCTTGGAAACAAAAACCCCTAAGATCCCAAAGACCCGAGGACTCGAAAACAAAGAAAGTAACCCAAAACCCTCAATCTGGCTAACCCTAGGCCTAACTGGGCCTTTTTAGGCCTAGCGTTAGCCAGATTAAGGGTTTTGGGTTACTTTCTTCGTTTCCGAGTTTTAGGGGTTTCCGGTGAAGTTTACAAGAGATTGTTATTTCGGAAATTGTCGCGAAGAGCAACAACTCCTTGCCAAACTAAAGGCGATTTTAACAGATGAGCATTGGAAATAATTTCAGTCACAACAGTTTTCGTTATTACTAAAAAATCGCAAACTTTCAAGGTAATTGTAGTAGAAACTGTTCATCTTTTGTTGTCTGTCTCTTGTTACTGCCAATGAGATGCTATCATTATCAGTGACAACCATTGACAACTTGTGGTCAAGGTTTGTAGTTTGCAATACTTATAACTGATCAAAGTCAAGAATAAAACTACTGAAGCCATTCTCAACTTTACGAGATTTACAGTTGATTCATGTCTTAAGCTGTCTGTCAAGTAAAGTCGACTTTGCCTTTACTCTTATAGATCACAAAAATGACACCATAAAAATGGTCAAAATTAGGTGAACAAAGTACATTTCTCCTTTTATGGGCGGTGTTCAGTGAACAGTACGCATCCCTTTGGGGGTTTTACCGTTTTGTTTCGTTCTGGCTTATTTTGAAATATCGAGTTTGGTTTGATGGTTTAAAATGTCATCGATATATGGAAAAAAAACTGAATTTGTGACTCAACCAAAGCACATAACGGGTTCTGCTGTTGAGATTTGAAATTCCGTAGGACTGTTAACCTACATCTACTGATTTATACCATTTACTTTTTCATGTAATAAAACTGTGATAAGGCAAACGTTCGTGAATCATTTATGCTCATGATCATGTAGTCCAAAAGATATTTCTAAATGACATGTTTGCAGCTCAGTGGTGGCTATGGTTGTGCAGCAAAAAAAGGGAAAAAATTATAATCCCAATAAAGACGACCTTATTGGAGTCCTGCCTCGAGTCTTGGCATTGACTTTAGTTTATCTCTTTAAATTCCAGTAAAGAAATATCTGTGGAGCTCCGCTCTTAGGCTTGGCTAAATATATATATTACCTGATCTCGAAGGCTGACAAATGCATCACTTTTACAGTTCGTGTAGTCAGGGTATTTCCAGTCTCCTCCTTTCGAACAATTTCGTTTAGCAAAACCTAAGATAACGACAAGAGTACATTAATTGTTGCAAAGGACAAAGGGTTAGTTGCTGTTGAAGATATAATGACGTTTCTATTTTTCATTGAAATGCAAACATGGAGTTGAAAATTATAAGCACCAAGGGATGTAACTACAAATAGTACATTTGCTACGTTTATAGATCAGTGAATGTATAGAATGATCATTCATTCCTCAGGTACATTGGTAACTGACATTGGGGATTTCTCTCACGACCCAAAAAGGTGACAAAGAGGAAAAGGAAAGGAAATAAACTTAATTTACAAGTGTCTAGTCATCTAGTGCTGGAGCACTAGCTAATTGGGGACACTGTAAACTGAAATCAACAAATTAACGCAAATCAAATCAGATGTTGGGTTTGAGGAGAGGGGAAAACCGGAGTACCCGGAGAAAAACCTCTCGGTGCAGAGCAGAGAACCAACATATTCACCCCAGATATGACGCCGAGTCTGGGAATCGATCCCGGGCCACATTGGTGTGAGGCGAGTGCTATTACCACTGTGCAATCCCTGGCACAGGAAATCGATAGGAAATCGAGAAGAATAAACACATTCGTTGAATTTACAATTGATCCATTAGTTTGCATTTGGCTTACGTTTGGCTTGCGTTTTGCTTGCGTTTTAACTAACCTTTGGCTCCCCTGGGACAGGACACGACAACAGTTTCTCCAAAAGCAGCATCATTCCACGTTACATTTACGAACTCAGATGCACAAGCTATGAACCAAGAAAATTTTGTTGATCCAATAAAGAAATTGTAGCATTCTTTCACGTTCGTATTCAATTGAATAAAGTGAAACAAAAAATAATAATTATCTGCACAATCCGCAAAAACTAAAAGAAACCTCAAACGAGAAAACGTACAGCGGCAGCAACCCACAATGGACAGGTTATTTGACGAAAATCCTAGAAAGCGATCTGGGTTACAGCAATAATTTTAGCTCCAGACTTTGTTAAAAATGAGTTGATTCAAGTATATAAATGTTTCCCTCCTCTGCTCTTACATTCTCGACACTGTTGTTGGTAGTGTGCATCCTTTTATGTACTGTGATTGGCCAAAATGTAGAAGTCTTGAAACGCGGAGTTAGAGAGCGCTGGCTAAACTCTGTTTTAATAAGCGGCCTATGATTATTCAGTGTAAATTTCGCCTTAGGTTGGTTTTTAGAACCAACGTAAAATGAAAATATCAAAAGGACGCAAAACTGCGATAGTACTCCCTCAAAGACTAGCACCTAAAGGGGGGGCGGGGGGGGGGGGGGTGGGCTGTCTTGTTGAGAGTGCTACAAGACAGTCTCCCCTTTTAGGTTTCACGCGACAACCTGGAAGCGACAAAGTGGAAGAGACAACGCGACTCTTATTGGCTTCCGTACTACACAGACATATGCAATCCATCAGGTTTATTTTGTTTTCTTTCGGCCGCGCACCAGCGGCAGGCATGAACAACCTAACTACCCGATTACCCGATAACCTGTGACCCTGCCGGGTACGAAAAACCAAGGGAACAAAAACTGGAAACGTATTCCTCGAACCAATGCAATGCCGCAAACCCCCCGAGGTTTAAAAGGGTTTGTTGTTACAAAACAATAACGATACGTAAAAGGTAACAAAAGTTAAAGAGACCGATGCAGGCCTAGAATGGCTCACGTGACGAACTAACACTTTATAGACAGCATGATAGCCATCATGCCTTACACCAATCGTACCCAGACCCTTCTGTTCCGGTGCTGAACAAATATAAATTTCTGTCTTTATTTGCACGTTCAACCGTAAGAAGTTACATTTTTTATGCATGCTTTGTAACCTGGCCCATAGGCCGTGTCGATAGACAATTATGATGCTTCTCGTATTCATTCCAAAATATTGAGTTGTCACATTCAGTTTAAGGTAAACCCAGGCCACATTACCTTTTTCCAGTATAACGATCATGCTTCTCCTTCGTTTAGAGATTTAAACATTTTGAAATTCCTTGATGTTATATATTATTTAAACTGTATTTTTATGTTTACAATTCATTTAAATATGCTCCCATCTTCCTTCAGTTATTTCTTTACCTCTATATCTTCAAGGCACAAGTATGAAACTAGGCTGGCCTCTTGGTCTACAATTTGTATTCCTTCCGTGAGAACAAACTATGGTAGATTTAATACCTGCTTTAAATGAGCTTTCCTTTGGAATAATCTTGAAGAATCTCTCACGAGTCTTAGCCTTTGAAACTTTAAACAGTCCTTAAAAATGACCTTTTTGAGTATTATTAATTTTTGTTTCTTTTTTGTTGTTGTTGATGTTGTTCTGTTTTGTTTTCCAATTTTCTTTGTGCGATGACTTGTGTGTGTGCGTGTGTTTGCTTTTTTTTCATACTTGTGCCTCCATGTGACACTGAACAAACAAAAATAATCTAAAATAGTTTATTATTATGCCTCCCAGCTAGATTAGCACTTAAGTTATTCTCTAGGAGGCTTCATACCTTACATAAGTAATGTTGTCTTTTTTTCCTCTCTCCGTTGTCATTGTGTGGTATAAATAAAAAGATGTTTGTTGTTTGTTGTTGTACACAATAACGAGTGGGGTAAAACGTAAGTCATGTGTATTATACCTCGGGTTGGTTCAAAAGAGTACTTATACCGATCCACTGGTACGTTGCCTATCTTCGCTTTCTCGACCTCGGCTTTCAGTGTTTTTTCTACTGAATCATCATTGTCCTGAAACGTCTTTACCAAAATATCCGCTTTCACTGAACCTTTCCTGCAAACATAATTTGTCCGTTAGTCTATTTTCAACACAGGAACCGAAACAAGAGGGAATGATAAAGTAAAACGAAAACGATTGAACGATGCTCAATAAAATGCTAGGAACTGAAATCACTTCTCTCATTGTCGCCTACTGCAGATGACAATTTACATCTCAGGCTCGTATTTTTCCATTCTGCAGTCATAGTTCTTATGTCCTATACTGCCCTAGCTCTGAGAAGGATGGATATAGTCCATTTACGAGTTGCTGCATGCCTCAGTTTCAAAGCGAGTCCTTGAGCACAACCATTCAAATGGAAATGAGTTGCGTATTCTTATGCAAATAAAACTCATTTCCTTTACAATAGTTGAGCACCAAGACTCGCTTTGAAAGCGAGACAAACAGCAACTCGGAAATGGCCTATTACTATTCACTGTGGGATAAGCTACCAAGTACATGTACTTAATTTAAGTGTCTCGTCTTCTAGCGCTGGAACACCACTAATTGGGGACACTGTAAACTGAAATCAACAAAATTACAATGTAAAGCCAATCAAATCAAATATTGGTTTTTGAGGAGGAGGGAAAACCGGAATGCCTGGAGCAAAACCTCTCGGAGCAGAGTAGAGAACCAATAAACTCAACCCACATATGATGCCGAGTCTGGGAATCGAACCCGGGCCACATTGGCGGGGGCGAGTATTCTCAACGCAGTTTTTGAAGAAGAGAATGACAGAAAAATCAATGAGAACATCATCAAATATCTCAGCGACCACATCCTCGAACCTTTGATAGCTACAGTTACAGAGTTCACAACCGTTGCAAAAGAGCGAAGGAATTCTCCGAAGAAACCCGAGATCTGATGGAGAAACGAAAGAATCTCAAACCACCCACGTCAGCAGGAGAAAAGGTTGAAGCAGCACAACTGAATAAAACCATAAAAAAGAAACAACGTCACCTCAGAAAGCATAAAACACATGGTAATTCAAGAAGTATTTAAGCAAGGAAAAGGCTTCAAAATGACAAGGAAAAAACTAAGCACAGGAAAGCTTCAATGTACAGGAGTTCTAGAAAAGGACGGCTCGTTGATAACAGACAGGGACCGAATGGTTGACCGAGCACAAGAACTCTACTCATCGGACCGCCCAGACCCGGAATCTCCCCACCTGAAGGTGCATAACGAGTGGTCAGACTTCCCAATGGTCGAACCGCGGGAAGTTGAGCTTGCGGTTAACCTTACAATATCGCAATCGATCTGATTGAAGCAGTGGGTGAGACAATCTACATGAAATTGGCGGTTCGTTTTAACGAATAGCTAAGGGAAAGCAAAATTCCTGAAGAGTGGTATAAAGCGATCATCATTTTGCTATACAATACATTACAATACAATACAATACAAAACTTTATTTATTCACGGAATTCAATTTCACAACTAAGAATTCTCCCAGGAGGCCGTGCGCTATAAATACTTGTAATAATGTTAAAATATAAAAAGGACTTAAAGATTCACCTAACTATGATATAAAAAATCTCTACATCACACCTAATTTCAATCTAGTTAACTACATCAGTCCCTAAAAATTAATAAAAATTATTTTTAAAAGGTCTGAGCAACTTTCCAGCTAGCCCCAGTTATAATACGAGCAGCTCTGTTTTGCAATTTCTCCACTTTGTTACTTAAACGGCACCAATACACCCCCAGACGACACTGTAATAGTCAAGGTTGGGCAGGGCCAGTGATTTATAGATTTTTATGAGGATTGATTGAGGACATGTTGGTTTGAGCCTTCTAAGAGCTGCCAGTACTTTTGTAACATTTTCAATGACCTCAGAAATATGATGACTCCACGATATTGTTTCATCTACGTGTACTCCCAAGAATTGGGTTTGAACTCTTTCTATTGAATGACCATCAAGAGAAATGTCAGGTTCACTAGGTATCAAAGATACTTTGTGCCGAGCCCCAGTAAAAAAAATTTGGTCTTCACTACATTTAAACTTAAATTTGCATCGAGCCACTGTGTCAGATGTGTCAGATGTCAGGATTTAAACAAATCGTCAGGGTTTTTAGATGCATAGGTTAGATTGGTATCGTCAGCGTACATTTTCACGTCTGAAAGAAGATTGCAGTTTGATAAATCACTTATAGATAATAAAAATAGTAGCAGTCCGAGGATTGAACCCTGTGGAACCCCGCACCGTATATGTGACTGGTTTCAGATTTATAATTACCCGTCACTGTGACCTGTGTTCTATCTCACAAATAGTTTTTAAAGAGGTTTAGTGAAGAACCCCTAAACCCATAAAACTGTAATTTCGATAAGAGGATCTCGTGATAAATGGTATCAAATGCCTTTTTAAGCCGGATCAATGAAAGGAATGGCATTTGTTAAGTCATTGTCAATATTTAAATACCAATTGTCTGTTATGTCGATAACGGCTGAGAGGGTCGAGTGCCAAGTCCTAAAACCGGATTGAAATTTTAGAGAGCAGATTAGTATCATCATAGAATGTACATACCTCATTAAAGATTGCCTTTTCAAAACGTCTTGCAATTACAGACAGAACTGAAATAGGTCTGTAGCTGGCTGGTTTAGTCTTAGAGTCATTAAACTGCGAGCAGTCTCCCTTTTGCTCGAAAACCCGCCGAGAGAACGTGATATGCGAGGGGCGAAGCCGCAAGCCGTGAGTAGCGCGACCCGGCACTAACCACCTCCATGTTGTTAACCAACTAATTGAAAAATGCCAAGAGTGCAAAATTCCTCTAGACGTGGGTCTGGTTGATTACAACAGAGTCTTCGACTCACCGACGGTCGAGATCCTGGACGCCATAGATTCGCTTAATAAGGAGCAAGGGGTCGAACCAGTCATGTGTTCGTCAATGGTCTACAACACATCTACAAATACGCCAAATCCTACATCAGACATCACAAAGACTCCAAACGATTCAGACTGCAAAGGGGAGTACGGCAGTGTAATACCAGTTCTCCCAAACTTTTCGTTGCCTGCTAGGACAAGGTCTTTCGCAAACTACGTTGGGAAATGAAGGGAATCAAAATCGATGGTGAATACCGCCGACGACATTATTATTTTTGCCAACGATATTGAAGAACTCCAAGAAATGCTACACGAATTCAACCAAGCTAGCCTCAAAGTCGGGCCTAACACGAACCTACAAAAGACAAATGTTATGTACAATGAGTTCCCTGAGGACGTAGACAGATGAATGAAATCGAAGAAGTCGATCATTACATCTAACTCGGTCAATGCATTTCCATGCATGGATTCAGCCTCGAAGGAACAAGAGATCAACCTTCGTATTGCCCTCGAATGGCAAGCTTTCGGCAGAGCGAGTGCGATCTTCAAAAACAAAGACATTTCGATCGTTATTAAACGTCAGGTTTATGACCGGTGCATTCTACCAACAGTCACCTATGGATCAGAAACCTGGAATCTTACTCAGAGAGCCCACGAAAAAATCATGATAAACATCACGTGGCGAGATCGTATAAAACAGCTCAACGAATCCGAGAAAAAAACAAAAGTACGAGATACCATGGAAACGATAAGTAAACTCAAATGGAATTGAGCTGGTCATGTGGCTAGAAGAACAGACAACCGTTGGTCAACCCCCATTACGTTCTGGACGCCCCGGGGACAAACAAGGAACCGAGGAAGACTAAGGACGAGATGAAGAAACGTCTTGGATAGTTTTGTAAATACTGGCACCGCGTCTCGCAAAACGTAGACCAGTGGAGGACAAAGGGGAAGGCCAACGTCCAACGACGGACATTAAACGGCTGAAACTGAAAGTGAGTGCTCTCACCACTACGCGAGGTGTACTCCTAACGAGGTACAACTATATGTCTCCTAGGCCTGGTTCAAACAAGGAAAAGTAAACAAATCCGCTGAGGTGATAAGAGCTTCACTTACCAAAGTTTCACAAGGTGAGCACTAACAAAATCAGGATCTTGACTTAGAACATTCCGCACCTAAAAAAATAACAAACATGTGTCAAGCACGCGACAATTTCTGCATTGGACGATTTAGATCCTAGCAGCCAAATATGGCGGGGGCATTTGTTTGGACGAGTCTCATTGGTAGAGCATCTGAACTCAGTAGTAATCGAAAGGTCGTAGGTTCGACTCCTGCAAAGAAGAACTCGGATTTTTCCGAGTAACCCCGAGTCACCGTCTTCTTCGTCGCTTCCAGGTGATCCGGTGACGTAATTCGGAGGACTGGGGAGAAAAATTTTAACGCCTTATCCCACAACCGCGCGCGGCCTTATTTTCGAATTCAACATGGCAGAGGCGAGGTTAGAGCTCGTCGGCTCTACTTGAATGTTCATTCAGTACAGGAAATGTGGTAGACACGGAATGATCTGTTGAGTTTTGGCGATGGAAATACTGCAGGGAATTTGGAGTCAACACCTAAGGCCGCGCGCGGTTGTGGGATACGGCGTTAAAATTTTTCTTCCCAGTCCTCCAAATTGCGTCACCAGATCATCTGGTTCCTATAGCTCAGTGGTAGAGCGTCTGAACTAGTAATCGGAAGGTCGTAGCTTAGACTCTTGAAAAAGAGCACTCGGGTTTTTTCCGAATATCTCCAAGTCAACACCGAAAAATAAATCTCTTCGATTTCTGCATTGTTTGCGTGATTTTATGTAGCTTAATGGACCAATTTCGATATCTCAAAAATCAGTCTTAGACCAAACACGTCACCTCGCGGCTCCGAGGACAAAACTCATACAAATGCTTATTTTATTTCCCAGAGCCTCGAAATCATGTTTATTGTTTTAAGCTGAATTTTAAAAATCGAAAGTGGTCTATTTAGCAAGGATAACGAAGGTTACGAGAACGTGAATCCAATTTTTTCGCGATTATTCAGTTTGCCTTGGAAGGAGTGTTCCAGTTTTTCAGGAATAAAACTGGTATTAACACTGTCACTCTTATCTCTAGAGATAATTATTAAAAATCACACTCTTCACGTAACCTCAAATTTGATCATTTCTCGTCGACTTCTTTGCTTAAGCTTCTATTGCTAATTTGTAATTCGTTCTCTAAAGAAAATATTAAAAATTGCTCTTCACATGACTTCAAATTTGATCATTACTCGTCGACTCCTTTGCTTAAGCTTCTATTGATAATTTGTTTAGCCTTACCTGGGAGGTGAGCTTTTCATCGATGTCCTGGAATTCTTTGGACTCCTTGTTGTTCATATTGGTGTTAAATTCTTCTTTTATTAATTCCACCTGAAGCAATAAATACTTGACGCCGGTTTCTGAGAAAGAATATCATTAACAACGATATCAGGAACTTGCGAAACTAATGTTTCACGTTCTAATGTGAGCGGAGTTTGATTCTTTTACGGAGTTGGCGTCATAATTGGGTGAAACTTCATACTTTTGCACCGGGCCTCAAGTTCATTCCACATGCTGGATAAGTAACAGATAAAAATTTCTTTCAAAACGATTATGATCACAAGAAGTCTTTTTGTTTCTCTTCGGCTGCTTGGAAATTAATATTAATCTGCTTATCACAGTATGAATTTACCAATCAGGACACGCAAAAATCACTTGTGTGTTATGCACTTACAAGTGATATTTGTGGTGTCAAATCGCCAAACTTTTATCATAACCTGTGTAAAACCAAATGCTCTCAGAATGCTTTCAAAAGCTACTGGCAGTTAATAAAAAGAAACCTCTCGCACTTACGATCTACAGCTATCTTCATTTTGCGATTATCCATTCCAAGATCATTGCTTGCTTCACACCAGATTTCGGAATCTCTTACAGCCTTAAATTCAATCATTTTTTCTGTCTCGCTTTCTGACCCGCTCGAAGTCACGGTTACACCATCCACCTTTTCTGCAGGCTGACCATTAAATTCGACGGCAACAACGGGTCTTGGGTTGCCCTTGGATACGCACTTGACTTGCACTACCGTATTAAAGCCAACTTGATCTTCTTTCGGGGCATCAAACATCGCGATCACTGGCGCCCCTGGAAATGCGACAAACAACAACTTGAGATAAGCGTAAATTAAGCATGCATACGACCGACTTACAGTTCTTTTCAGTCAACTCAGTTTCACTGATACCTTGCCCCGCCTAATAGATATCGGAGTTGGCGCAATGGTGAGCGCCTTCGCCATCCCTTTATATAGCCTGGGGTCGATTCCTGAACTCAAGGGCATCGGTAGGCAGAGTTTGTTGGCTATAATTCTGCTCCGAGTGGTTTGTTTTTTTCCTCCTAGTACTACCGTTCCCCTCTATTTCATAAAAACCTTGGATCTGCTTTCATTGGGCTGATTTTGTAGATTCCCCAATCGTTAGAGCACTTGTGCTCGGCTCTATGACCTTGAGACTTCAGTAAACTATAACAGTACAAGACGTATAAACGTTCTTTCCATTAAGAAATTAATTTTGTTTGTAACACTGAGACAGATAATGAGGGGCTCTCTCTGATTGGTCTCATCGCACAAACCTTGTTCATCAAATTCTGTGGGACGTTGTAGCTCTTACACACACGAAAAACAAGGAGAA
>NC_090884.1:45179810-45192310 GCF_036669925.1 Montipora capricornis
CTCAAAGTAACGAAACCCTCTTTTTTACGACGCTTAGTCCTTCTAGCATCAGGAAACTTTCGCGTAAATTTCCGGAGAAGGTTTCGAGTCATTTTTAACAACTTTTATTTTGCTAACACCTGCCTCAAGTTCATGAAATATTTGTTTAACGAAAAGAATCTTTTCGAAGAGTAATTTCCGATGATTATATTTGCAGTCTTTGACTGTCACTGAAGGAAAGCTAATCATGCGTAGAATCGTAAGGGTGTTTTGCCGCCTTGATTGAGACCACTGAAGAGCCCTCTCCAATAAAAAAAAATAATTACGCACAAGATAAAAACCTTTCATACCCCTTGAAAAATGCCATTTAGTGCCTTGGCAAAAATAAAACAAAATCATCTTGTTGGGAAATTAATTAATTTCACGTGATGGATCTTACGTAATTAACGACGCAAAAGTATTACACGAGCAAAAAAAGAACCAACTGCTTTATATATTCTGGACAGAAACTTCAGAAAAACTTCCCTATCATGACAACCTGGGAAAAAAAGATAGATTTCCTTCTGGTTGGACAGCACCATTGTGTGGTCTTGCGTAACAGGTTTTCCTTTTACCGATATAGTTAAAAAAAGGTCATGTGACTGAGTTTAACAAGGGATGGCAAACATTGGAATACAAACTATTTTCTTTAACAATATCGAAGATTTAATTTGGTTTAACGGAAAAGAAAGCAACAATTGTCATATAAGATTTCTAAACAATCCCCAGGAGTTTTTTGTATTACATAATTAAGAAAGGATGCAGTCCCGACAAAAGGTCAACAAATTTGAACGCCTCGATGTCATCCGGTCTGATGTGCAAAACCGACCAAAAGCCAGAAAGGACCAGAAATGCAGCTGTTCGGAGAAACGTTTTTCCTTAATTCCATTTTGTCGTTTCTTTTTCTCTCTCTCAAGTCTCCATCTCTTGTTTTTTACTATTTTAACAGGAACTTGCAATTTTTATCAAACGTGAGTTGAATGATATTATTTTAACAACAAAACCTTTTGCCTAAAGGGGGTGATTAATAGCTAGAGCGAGAACTGAGAGCTTAAGTGCTGTCGGTATACAGTGAACTTTGACCTTTATAATCCAGCTCACGAAAGAGGATTATGGAAAGGAAATGGAACACGAGGCGACATCATACAAGATATGAACAACCAGCATGCCCTTCTGTGCAATAACCAGGTAAGTAAACCGCTTTTAGACTTAATCGGATGGCCAAATTTGGTCGTGCAGAACAACGATGCCTGCAAGAGCAGCTGAAAAAAAGTAGTTAATATTCTATTGTCATTTTAATCAATGAAGGCAAAATGACCTAAGTTTGCAAACTATGGGCCGTAATTGGTTTCACTTTAATTATCAGTGCTGAATTTGGTATTGTCCTTTTCAAGGTGTGCGTGGAAAAAATGACATATCAGCTCAGGGTGTCAAAGAGCGGGACGTAGAAGGAGTTCTTTCTAAAGACTTACAAGACACCTCTGCCTGTCCTTACGCGGTCTTTTAACCAGGAATAGCGACGAAGACCGCTCGTGCAAAAGAGAGTGTGAGTTAAAATTTGGTAGCAGAATGCTTAATTTGAAGCCTCCAAATTAATAGTTTCGCGGACGCCAAGAAAATTCCCAGACGCCAACAACGCGTGAGCATTTTTCAAGTTAAAAATAATCGATTTCGAAAGGTTACACTGAGGTACATGCAGTTCGTACTTCCTGCGGCGAATACAAAACAAAGTCCGTTTTTCGATCTTTCATCGACAAAACCTTGAACTACGCGTTTTTCAACACGTGGCATTGTTTTTCCCCACTTCTTGGCAATCAACATGTATTCGAATCTTGTCCCTCGCGTCTTGCCCTCTTATTGCAGTAGAGGGGCGGATTACAATGGAATTCAAAGTGAAGTTTGCTTGAATTCCGTAGGCAGGCACTTGTCATGCGAAGTTCAAAGTTAAGAATAGATGAACTTAGCACGGAAAATGCCAAGTCAATGGACAATACTTTCCTTTTCTTAAAAATGGTTCTCTTGCGTGTCATGGTGCCTCTTCGTTAAAAGGGATTCACTAATAATTAACGCAACATATGAAAAAATCGTTCCAGAAAAAAGGATTGTCGCATAATTTTTCCGTTCAAAGAAAATAAGACTGAGGGGTGGTTGACAGAATCCACGTTAAGACTGAAAAGTCGACAGGAAAGCAAACACGACAGGCTGATACGAACCACTGATGTCATTCGGAAGGATGAACCAATTATGCTGTGTCAGTGCCAAATGGTTAATTGAACAACTATCTCGTCTCCCCGGCCTTGTTTTTTTGTGTTGTGTTCACATTGGACCTGAAAAACCACATAAGGTAAAACGGTTGAAAGTCAGTCAAATCAGTATCAATCTGAGAGAACATTCAGTTGAATCCATACGACTTCCACATCATTTGATCCTAACAGTTGTAATTACACCTTACCTACTAACTGAACAAATACTGGTTAGCTAAACAAATAGCAGACTGACTCTTCTAACTGAACGGAGTACGTTGTCGCTGGAAAATGAACCGTTATGACTTGACAAGTAGGAATTTCCAAGGAAAAACATAGTCCTGAGAAGTACTATTCTAATGTCAATAATAAGGAGGTTTCGATGCGTGTGGTGGCAAACTGCTAACAACAGGCTACTGCTTGTTATCAAAAGAAAATGGTCTTGTTATTAATCACTTTTAGTTGCAGCTTAACTTGCAAACTGGTTGTTGCAAAGAGCTTGATAAAAAGAAGTTGTCCACCTTTAGGGAGATAAGAACTGAGCAGGTGGGATTACAGCGGTCAATTTACTCTTATTTACTCAGCTGACACAGCACAGTTTCTATGCTTCACTCACACACGTTCTATTTTTACTTTTTTTTGCAAATTTCAACCTCAGTGACAGTTTGTCATTTGTCGCTTGCCTCAAACGTCGATTAAATCATACCCTGTCCAGCTATTTCTACAACCTGAGCGGGACTTGCCTTCGCAAAAGTCAAGTTATGGGTATTTTCATTTAAATTGGAGCGTACACGCACTGTGGATATTGACCTGTTGGTAAGCAATGACGTGTGGCATACGGGGACTCGTTTCCGACGAAATTCTCAAATATTATACGGATCTTTTCATGATTATTCGGGGCTTTTCCTGGAAATATTAACAATTAAAGGGAAAAATAAGCGAGCTTTTGGGAACAATGTACAATTCACCTGATTCGCCATCGCCGTGAACAAAACAAAGATGGCGTCGTACAGTTTTAATATAATATTATGGAGCTTAAGCACGCGCATTTTTGAGATGCGGACGGCAATCGGAAGTGAGTTGTTTTCCCTTTTAAGTTTTCTTCACACAGACACATTTGCATTGCTAAGTATCTTTTTTCCATTAGAAATGATTCTTATGAAAATCTGGGAGACACCACAGTCCGAGCTCGCGAAATGTTTTCTTCCGGTTGCCGTCCGCGTCTCAAAAATCGCGCGTGCTTAAGCTCCCTAATGGCTGAAGACGAACGACGATATTATTTCATTTGAATCATGTTAGGAACGAAACTTTAAAATACCTGGCAACTTTTGCGCATGATTCTTAAAATTTTGCGGGATATCCCGAAGAACGCGTCATACCATCATAAAGACTTTACAACAATTTTTGTTAAGCGCACATACAGTCAACGGTTTAAAGAAACTGACCAGCAACACAACGAAACCTCGATCGATACAATGAGTTTCCTGGTTCCCCTTAGGTCAAAATGAGCTTCTGTCCATGACTGATAAATGAAACATGAAATAAATGTTACATTTGCAGGGCTCGAAATAATTTCCGGAGAGTCTCCGGTCACGATGACCGGCCAAATTCTTTTTAGCTCGGTCACGTACCGTTTCTGACCTGTCGAATTATATAAAATAAATAACTCTTAAAACAGGGGCCCATGAACCAAAACTGGCGTTATATATTTCCAAAAAGTTGTTGCTTAGAGCTCATAGCACTTAAACGCACTCAATGTCAACAACGGTTCTTGTTGCATTTCACCCAGGATTTCAGATCAAAGTTCCGCAAAATGACAATACACAGCGACTTGCTACAACTGAAACAACTGAACAGCATGGAAATTTTAATTTATTTCATTTTCAAAACGATCAAATGTGACCGGTCAACACGACCGGCAAGACGAAAGGTTGACGTACCGGTCAACTCCAAAATCAGTTCGGACATTGTCCGTTGACCGGCCGTTATTTCGAGCCCTGCATTTGAGCTCTGTTCACCCCCGGCTTCTCCGGGAGGCAATTCCCAGCAAGGAAGTTCGCTGTGAGTTTAGCTCGGAAATTTGGTCATATCGAACAATAGGTTGAAACTAAATTGACCATCGTAAGGAGCTTAAAAACTGCCGTTTCGAGCATTAGTCCTTCTTTAAATGAAATCTGCTTTATGATTGGGTCAGATCAGTTGGACTAACGCTTGAAACGTTCGAGCACTGTTGTCTCAAGGAACAAGACGCTCTTCACGCGTTTACTTGGAATACCATGTTGCGCAGAAGTAGCGTGATACATTTTGGAAGGGTTAGAAGCAAACTACAAGGATCGAATAGACTAAAGCGATGTTTTTTTTTATATATATTCAAATCTGCTCAGTGGGGAAGAAAAGAAGTAAATATTTCTGCAGCGAATTGAAGTCTGCATGGATGGCTCATTCATACAGCCGACACGTATCGATGAACATCGCTTAGCCGTTCACAAATAAATTCAATCGGTGACCTACGCTTGATTTGGTACAGGTTGTCGGATGGGAAATAACGTGAACCTAGCAGATGCAACGTGACATCAAAGTGAAACTAGTGAGGCAAGGGAGAGTGAAACACTAGCGAGTAGCGTGGCAGAAAACTTATGAAAAACCATTCTTGCAAGTAAATGTGCATAAGACGGTGAAATTTAGCCCTCCCCTTAGTACCAGATACTGTATCACCGGTAACAAACTGTTTCTAAATTAACAGTTTTAACTTATGAATAATGAGTAGACTTCCCTCTAGGTAGCTAAAATGAAGACCGAGAAGCTATTAGTTAATTAAAAGAAAATTAATTGACATCCTCGGTTGATGCATGCTCGTACAAAGAACAGCTGAAAGAAACTAAGAATTTCCGGGCATCTACAATATCCCGCTGCTGAGAGTTCGGTACTGACGATTTCATCATCTTGTCAACAGGCGAGATTAGAGTAAATATCTTTTACGTCGACACTTATCCCCGGTCTTGACATAAAATATTGCTAAATAATGTAAGCCCTGTACGTTGCGAGTGGCCGCACTAGTTTGCTAAGACATGGCATTTCCAGAAGGCTGAATCCAGCATTGCTATTGTATTTGCTTCATTTGCCATTCACTCAGAACATGGGCTTGAGTTTCACACTGAAGGCCCAACACATAAATCCGGATTTTCATCGAATTTTGTAAGAACTGAGGCTGTTTGAAGCCTCGCGCTCGCAGAAATCCTCTCTAACGACACTCGACACGCGTGACGGCTGCCTTATTTGCTAGAGTGTAGTAGCCTATTCCAAGTCCCCACTCGCTTTTCACACGCAGTTGTTTTCGTTTTCCCGACTAGAACAGGCTAGAGTGTAGTAGTGTTTAAGTTGGGTATAAACATGGCCGCGCTTTATTGATATCATGTGAGAGTCGAGAATATCCACGTATCATACTGACCAGAGTTGTTGAAAGGCCGCGGGAAAATTCTATCTCATCGAATACTGAAGTCACTATCCGACAGTTTCAATCTATGCAAAGATCTCAGTATTTGCTGACCTAAACTTGAATAAAGTACTCTAAGCACGTCTAAGCAAAGGTGTACCATGTGCGAAAGTAAAGTATCTTTTACGGTATGGATAGTGACTTCGCCACTGGATAAAGGTATAAGGCCTTTAAACGAGTGGGGCCTAAGGTCTAAGGTTACAAACGTTTCTTTCTATAGCCCTCGCACAAAAGAAACCGCTTCGTTAAGAGAATCCGACGAAAGTTAAGGATAAAGTGAAACCTTCGTTGAAGTGAGATCCAAGTAATTTCGTATTCTTGCAATATTAGACGCTTTCTGACTTCGAGCTATCCAAGCATGGAATCTCAAGTGCCAACGACACTTGAATCAATCATTAAGATAAAATAACTTTTACTCGTGAAAGCCAATATTGTTACGCTAGAAAATCAATAAACATATTTAGCAAAATCGCGACTGAGTCGTTAGAATAAGACGCCGACCAAAGAGCCGCTATTAAGCTGATCAGTAATGCAGGCGTCGCAGAACTAAAACGGTACCAAAGAATTTTCCGATTTGCGACAGACAAAAAAAAAACCCGCGACTTTAACTAATCGACTAAGACGATTCCTCTTTATTTGCAATCAAAAAACTTATTTATTTTTCTTTCTCGATGGCATCGTGCTGTTTGGCAAGCTTATATTTTGTCGCCCATGAATCGTATAGACATTACACCGCATAATTCAAGATTAAACAATGGTGCCCTTTTCTGAATCCTCTCAGACTAGCAGTGACAAAATTGCCAAGGAGGCGACGTTGAAGTTCATCGTAATTCTCGCAGTGAGAAATCAAACAGACACGTTTAGTTCGATATGTTTCACTATACGAAAATTAAAGAACGTGACAACTAGCCAGGCGATTCACGCCATTTTTCTCATCATGGAAACTGAGGGAATGGAGGTGGTCTAGATTTTCCTTACTGAGAAATGTCCAAATTTGAATATCCATTGTAAAAATAGAAAAGGGGGGGCCTCTTAACCTTATTCAATTTGAATGTCCAACATGAACATAGTTTATCGTTCTTTTCTTATTGTAATCAAGTTGACCAGTCTTAAAAAAGCCTCATCCTATAAGGTAAGAGGGCGATCGAAAAAAATAGTGATTTGGTTCCTGTCTATGAATGGCAGTCTTGGGGTGCGTTCGATCATTAACCCTATTTCGGAATAAGAATACGTGGAGTGATGATTTAAAACGGTATGTCTGGGGCTTTTGAAGCAACAAGGATAATAAAGATATGTTTAAAATAGCATTTTAGCAAGGGTTTGATAATTTTAATGTGAATCTCCGTAAAAACGAAGGATTTCTAACTCCTATGACCACGTATTCCTATTCCGGAATACGGTCAATCGAACGCGCCCTAAATTTCATAGTCAACCGATTTTCACGATTTTTTTCTTCAATTTATAACCTTTGAATGCGACGCTTTGTGAGGAAATGGTGCATCCGCACCACAATTTCTAGATAAAAAGAAGTGAGACAACAAAGCTGATGACCGTGACGAAAATACCTGAATATATGAGGTAGTGTTTATTTTCTTCTCAATGAATTCTGATAATTTTCTTTTCAATCCCCAAGCATCAAATGGACAATTCACCAGGAAATGGTGTATCCTCTGTGACAGAGACGAGAGACAAAAGGAGTTGACAGCGCAGACGAAAATACTATCTATTTTATCTGTTGTTTCAGCAAAAGGTATTACACTGAAGTGGAAGTTGTCACGACCTGCCGCAGCTTTCTTTTTGCACTGGATCAACTCAGTGTGATCTCGAACTAAAACGCAAATTTGAGCAACTACATTGCGTACCTTCAACTCTGCATTCATTTTCCGACACTCTTCAGAAAAACAGAGATCATGAAGAAAATTCCGGAACCATTCCTATGCAACTAAATTGCACGCACGGAATTGCAATATTCCTTTTGGGCAAAACCCAACAAATAGCAAAGCCCCCTAATTTCGGCTTTGATCGGCCTTAAATTTAATTTTGGCTCTCATGCCATTTTCCAGAAATGTTAGAAAAATGTATGAAAGTCTCTTTTTACGCAGGGTAAAGAAAACTACTAAGATCTTCAAATGAAATTACACTTTAAACGGGAAAGAACATCTCAAATCTATATTTCAAGTCTTTCTTGTATAGAACGTTTACTTCAGAAGTGTACTGATACTCGCACATAAATTAAATAACTTACAAATATATTTCAACATATCCCTGATTCGGTTCTAAAATTTATATTTACAGAAATTACATAATCATCGATATATTTCCAATTACAAATAAGTTAAACGCTCAAAAACGCTGGGCGATTGACAACTCAAAAACAAACAGAATTATTTAAGGAAATATGGTGCACCATTTCTGTTCAATATAATGGCTCATATCAGTTTTAAGCATGTTGTAACAAAACCGGTCAACATTGAGATTCTAACACCTTACTCCAAAATGACCGTCATTTTGATATTCTTTAGTCTGAATGCAAATGATCTCGCCATACCCCTCGCCATACCTCTGACTGAGGCAAAAGGCCGCAGAAGAGTTAAGTTAAACGTAGAAAAAAGAATTCAAATTATGACTATTTCAGTGTAAGTTGTAAGGAAAGTAAGAATTGTGTCAGAGGTCTGTGATAAAGTTTGTACACGTCGCAAAAACCGTATTTAAACACCGTCACACAAGGAGCCTTGTATTGTCTCCCTTCAGAATTCAACTGTTACCCAGACGAAAAATATCATAGCCACAACTGGTGTAAAAGCCCTAAAAAAAACCGTCCGAGTGAAAGTAAAACAGATCATGAACATTGCTTTGCTATTCAGACCTCAGCCTTTGAACAAAATCATCATTTTGAAAAAACAGTATTTCATGAACTCTTGGAATTATAACAGTCAGTAATAAAAAATACCTGACCATGCATTAGGCTCAATTTGGGCTTCAATCTTTTCAATACAACGCAAAGAAACAAAATCTACTCGCTGATAACTTCACTTTTAACGTACTGGTTTGGTCTTTTTCAAAATGCTGTTCAAAGGGGTGAGCTTTTCTGTAAAGCGTTACACGTACTGTCTAATTCGGGTATGTTCCAAGTAAAAAACCTTCAAAACGAAAGCTGAGAACCACTTGAAATGGTTTTCTATTTTTGATTCAGCGGTGCTTGAGCTTGCGTTTCAACTGAGGCGATTCAGTGCATGACGCCTGAGCATTAAGCCTTTTCTTGCGCCGTTTGGTTGAAACGTGATTTTCCGCAACAGGTCACCTGTATCACGCGGCCTTCTGAGCAGCACACACCATCCACCAGCTTCTCTGCCGCCGACTTGAGTTGGATCTCAGCAATCACGCCACCGCGTCAGAGGCATTGAGGTCAATGGTCGTTATTTGGAACCCTCTGGCAAAAAAACACATAACAAAAGAGTTCGGTAAGATCTGCGCCCGCCTATCCACAACCTGTGCGAGGTACATAGAATAAAAAATGGTATATCTAGCAAATCGATTCTTGTATTCAAGCAAATACCAGGGTTTGGTGATCCCCAAGAGAACATTTTCGATTCTGTCAAATAGTCTCTGACCACGAAATACTAATATGAATAAAGATCTTCCGCAATCTACTCAAATCTGCAACGCAAGATAATTGCGTTGATTTGATAATTATCCGCAAAAGATAATTGGATTCCGTGCGAATAACCTGAATTTGTCATGAAACTTTGGTGATTACGTGGAGATGTACAATTTACAGAAACCGTAGTCAAAACAAACACTTTGTGCAGTTGAAAGCGGAGTGGTGTCAGTATTGAGTTCATAACAATACCAGACCCTCCAATACGCCCTCTGAACAAAGCCATGCAGACAATGACAAAGGATAATAAAAAATTAACGACTAGACGTTTTTACTAATAAATATTTGCCGAAATGAATCTAGAACGTTTCATCAAAAGAGCACAATGCGCATTGTTTAGCAAACTCCATAAACACACTTGATTTTTTATTTTGAGATATTGCCACGGGCGTACTACAATACAATTAACAAAATTACGGTCAAAAGCACTTGGCAGGAAAAAATATATTGAAGCCAAATAGCAGAACGTCGAAAGGATCAGTGCGCAAAAAGAATAAAACAAAAGGGCTGATAAACAGGATGATCGCTGACAAGCTTAGTTATACCACCTTGAAAAGCGTGTTCAATAGTTGGTTGCATTAATAAACGGCCCAATGGTCGGCTCTCCTTTAAATGGTTAGCAGTAGAAATTTCATACACCGTGTATTTGAGGCTAGCCTTTGAAGCTGGCGGAATTTTTCTCGCGCGTGCCAAGGAAAAGTCTCTCGGTGGAGGCGGCTCCACAGAAAAAAAAATCCCTTCATTCCTCCACTAGCCAGCTCGTAGCAACTTTGTGCGCGGGCGACCTGTTTACCACAGATTGAGCTAGTCTCCGGCCACGATATCACCTTTGCATTAAATCCTTAGAACAAAATTCGATGCAGTAATACACCGACATTGCCTCGGTTTCTTCTACTATCAAATTGGAATGTCATCAGTCGGTAATTTTCCATGTGAACACCAGCCCGATAACCGTAATTGATTTTTTGAAACCAGGCTTGACTTTTGTGGTTTGGCGTTTTTGTTTACCTCAGAGATGACACACTGGACCAGCTCAATTATCGAGCTCCTAAAAACAGGTCTACAGAGAACAGATCACAAGTGAAAAACAACTTACTTAACACACTGTTCCATATCTTAATTCGAGCGTGTTCCTCTGGAAGCCAGTTTTCTGGTCGACTAAGAAGCCTGAAAGGGAAGAAAGCTTTTGACCGCATGTTGCCACACTCCGTATATGGATAACTTTAAAATGTAACTCGTTTAGAATTCATTCAACCCGCGTTCCTTATTCTGTTACAGATGTGCCCGCATGTGCACATGATTTAATATACGCCGATTTTGATAAGCGTTACGGCGTAGATATTAAGCGCTCTGTTTAGACCAAGCAGCGGGGAAAAGAGAAGGCTTAAGTGGAGCGAAGAGGAGAAGACAACCCTCCCTTTTTTTTCTAGTGCACATATGAGGCTTTATTGTGCAAACTCATGACATGGAAAGGCGATGTGATAGTGACTGAACTTAAAAGTAAACGGAGGTTAAAAATTAAGGACTGAGCATGAGTTGCCTGCAGCCTCGTCTTCTCAACAGCCGGTTATTTACATGGTGGAATAATCTACGACCACGATCAAAACACTCCGAGTTGCTTCTATCGTCAGGCAAATGTAACCATTTCTTGATGCCCATGGGCCCATTTCTCGCAGGTTCTTTTTCGGGAGACAACTTCGGAAGGTCTTCGAGCGTATTTCGGGGACCATAAATTACTTTATCTTTAAACCGAGGCGGTTTCTAGGCATCAAAGTTTGCAATTATGCTCTTTCGGATCTTGTAAATATGCTTAAGGGCCAGAGGCCCGTTTCTCACAAGTCCCGAAAACTTTTCGGGCCCGAAAAGACATTTACGAAACTGCCTTACGCTGGTAAGCTGACCTTTTCACTTCACTTTACTTACAAACAAATCATGTACAGAGAAGACCATGGTAAACCACAGTTAGCAGCAGAGCTATCCTCGGCGGGCCACTTAGATCAGGCCCCAGTTGTTCGAAGAGTGGATGGCGCTATCCACTGGATAACTCAATTGGTTTTGTTAGTGTTTAGAGTGGTTTTCAATTGAGTGTCGAAAGTAATTAGTGAATTACTTTGGTTTTGCATTACTTCGCTCGGTGATTGGTTCCAAGTTCTCGTGCCACTTTTTCAACCAATCCGCAGAAGTGAAACCAAAACCAATTGTGGCCCGGGCGTGCACATTTTCCCGCGCTTTGTGTCGGCTACGTGTAATTACTTCGAGTTTTGATTGGTTTACTGGATTTGTCCCCGTCCTTTTTGATTGGCCAAAGTAATTACTTTGGTTTTGGTTTTACGGCACTCATTTGAAAACCGCTCTAACCGCTGAATAATGATTTACCCCATGATAGCGTTATCCACCTTTTGAACAACCGAGGCCAGTGCTACAACAATACTACTGTCTCGCACGACAAAATAGACAGAAAGACACTTGGCAATTGACAAGAATTAGAAGAACAAACGCCTCGTAAATAAGAGACGAAAAGGTTCTAAACATGATCTGAGATATTACTGGTAACTTGTTAAAGAAAAGCCATATACTTTGAAAGATCAACGTAGCACATACATTCAACTCTTCAACTGAAAGAAACTTAAGCAGAAAGTAGTTCAATTAACGTTTTACTTTAAAGGGTGCTTTCCTAAGCTGGCGAGCATCAGAGGGAGTACCATTCCATCTTTTCGTACCAATTCTCATTTTAACATGTTTTTCAAGATAACAAAAAGCAAAATGATCACGAAGTTTGTCGACATAAAATCTCTTCATTCTTAAGACACAGAGGGATATATGACACCCCTAAAAGGCCCGAAACTTTAACCACTTTCGAGAAACGGGCCCCAGCTTTCTAAAATAGGGGGATCGTAGTCTCATAATTGGCCTTTCGGCCCCCAAAGGTTCCCGTGACTTTAAGAGCGTTAGTCCCGTTGATGACAATGAGTCGAAAACGTTCGGTTTTATAGTGACGTTTCTTTGCATAGCTTTTAGCCTTTTATGTAAATCACTTTCCTTTTCTAGCGAATATTATGCTAACAAAGCAATTTGACACAGCATTCTT
>NC_090884.1:45197310-45204810 GCF_036669925.1 Montipora capricornis
AGGCCAATCCACACTAATGCATTTTTTTTGACAGAGTATACTTCTTGGTGATGTTTGGGCTGGCTATACACGCTACAACTCCCTAAAGCACCGACGAACACGAGGAACTATAAAATGGTTGAAATGGAGACTTTTGGAAACGCCTTTTTGTAACAAAAAAAAACCGCTCCAGTTTTAGTATAATTCTTTTGACAACAATGACGCAAAAAGCGATAGCGTAACAAAGGGTCACCTGGCTCAGTTAAAAGAAAAAAGAATTGCTTTTTTCGCGTTAACTCACCTGCACTATAGCAGACATTGCACGCGGTTTTCTGCTCGGAGATTTCGGTCTTTGCACCTCATGTTCATTGCTTATTGAAGATCGTCTCATTGGTGCTGAACTGGGCCGAGCAGAGCGACTTTTCTTTAGAGAAAAACAAACCCTTGATCAGATGCAGAAGTCCGTAACCCAGACGTGTCGATCTCTTCTCGCTTTTGGTCTTGGCCAATCAGTTTACAGTATTATCCAAATAGGCCATTTCCGAGTTCATGTCGGCCTCCTCTTCAAAGCGAGTCTAAGTGCAAAGTTTTTCCTATAGTTTTCATTCATATGTAAAGTGAAACTAATTACCACCACAAAAAAAATCGCACTTAGACGCGCTTTGAAGAGGAGACAGACATGAACTCGGAAATGGCCTATTTAGAATGCAGGTCCCGTCGAATAATGGCCAATCAGATCAGGCCTAACGACGGCAACCCTCCTAATTGGTCCGCAACCCGGGGCTGCACGAGGTATTGCACGTGCTAAATGCAAGATCGTGCGTGGAAACGCAACTGTCGCTACGTTTTCTTCCCGCAAAAATCTAGCTGTAGCCGTTATAAAAATCGGCAATACCATCGCAGATCGAGACTTCAGGGTTATGAACTTTCGTCAGATGTCATAAGACATAAAATCAAAAACATATTCAAACGAATGGTGAGCTTGGTATTTCAATACTGACTACAGGTATACCAAAGCCTACGCATGTGGTATTTGTGTTACGATTACATTTTACAGTGAAAAAAAAAAACAAAACAAAACAAAAAAGGTGACACAAGCTAACACCAACCCGGTGTGGCCAACACCCGCCTGGTATGTTGGCTACGCCATGCTGATGAGGGCCCAGCAAGGCCGAAACAGCTGTCCATGGCTGCTAATTGTGCGGATGAAATGGTTGTGCGCTCGTGTGACGTGTTGGCCACACCTTGCCTTTTTTGTTTTGTTTAACATTTTAAAGTATTTGTTTCCACGCGCAAAGGGAATGCTCTCATCATCATCATCATCACCCAAACACTTGGCAACTTAGAAGAACCATGTTTCAGCGAACATGGAACAGATTTTGATATCCAGCACGAAGGGTCCCGTTAAGTATAAGCATTTGCTACCTATTTCGAGCAATAGGGTAAGCGTTAGGGCAATTTTTTTAAGGAAAATGCAGCTGTTAGTATGCACTAGAGGATAAAAAGTTTAAAGGACACTTTGTGACGTTAATTTTCTGCATTCCCAGACACGAGTGATGTTGAACTTGGGGCGAGGGGACACTTTGCGACGTAGCGCTATCAACGCGCATCAACTTACGCGCATTTCTGAACATATATATTGTTCATTTCCGGAACTCTACTTCTTTAGCCAACTGGAGTGGATAGAGTTTTTTTAACAAGCTTAACACATACCAAGAGCCTTTCATTCCTCGTTGATTTCTCTCTCGTTCCAGCGTCTCCCTTTCTCGCCTCCGCCAAAAGCGCAGCGGTAGGCCTGGTAACTGTTCTGCACGCACATGGTTCCTTCTCGATAGGGCTTTCTTTCAGTTTCGCCAAGAGTTTCGCTCTTGAACTTTGAGCGGATTTTCTCTGTTGATTGCTATCCTTCGACGTTTGATTACTCTGAGGGGAAGATTCAAGGCCTTCCCTCCCCTGGAAGCCTGCTTCTCGCATTTCGAATCCGTTTTGAATGACAACTCCAGGGTGCGACCACAAACGACTGTTTGGCGTTCGCTTCTCGAGGGGCTCTTGGGTCATATCGGTGTTTGTTGTCTCGTTTAAATTATCAAGTGAATGTTCAGTTTCATTGCAGTCAAATTCTCCTGTACTATCTCCAGTCAGTACATCTTGACTAAATGTCACTGACTTTTTAGCATTACTGTCAGATGTTACAGAAAGCTGTAGAAATCCATCTGAGTTTGACTTTCGTAAAGATGACTTTGTCACCGTTTTATCTGCCCCAGTGTTTTTTCTCTGGAAATTATCTTTTCCTTTAAAAGACTGCCTTTTATCCGCCTTGAAAGAGCTCCTTTGCGGTAATGGTCGTTTTGTAACCATCTTCAAGAGAGGAATAACATTAAATGTACGTTCTATTAGTATTATTGTACTTATTTTCCATGTGAGGTTATTGCAGTTCGAGTCGTGAAAACGCACGCGCTTTTGAGCATTAGACCTCACTGAACAAGAAGTAAGGCGTCTTTCCCTGTGTATAGCCAAGTGACATTACCCTTAGAGATGATTTGATTGGAAACCTAAACGAAACCACCTTCCAAAATTGCGAAAAGAGTACTTGTGGTTTGTTACAATCCCTATAAACGCCTTCTCTCTATATCACTTTGACAATGGAAGCCGGTGAATTATTTTTTCAATAAGTCAGAGTATTTTAAGGTAAATGCACCAGTGAAAATCATACAAGGTTTGATGGCGACTCTCGCATGCAACTTCCAAAGTTACGATTCCAGACCCAACGTTCGACACTCATGCTCGTGTCTTCATTGGCGATGATTTTAGGGTGAAACGAGAGTACGTCATCCCGAGCTTTGGTAATAGCCACGAGAACTCCTTCAAACACATGTTTCTTCATTTTCATTTTAAGGCCGTTCCCACCAATCCGGTCAGAAAACTGTCACTGATTTTCTACAACGAGAACAGTTGAAGCTGTTTTCATTTCCGTTTAGTGCCATCTCCTTCAAGCTCCTTCACTAAAGCTCGCTACAGCTTGGTACATTGAACAGCAAACTGGGCTCGAAATAACGATATTTACTCGTGCTGTTCTCCTTTAAAACTCTCTTACCTTTTTATTTTGACTGGCAGTTGTCTCCATCGCGTTTCTCGTTTCGTCTGTAAAACAAGACTGGTTCAAATCGCTTTTAGTTTCTGAAGTTCTACTCAAATGTCTATCCCGGCTTCCGGCTATCAAGTCCTCTGAGTTGAAGAACTCTACAATTTTTCCTTTCAGTACTAGCGAGCCCTCGCTTTCATGTTTTTTAACGCGCGCAGAATGCTTTTCACGTTGGCTCAGGTACTTTGCCGAACAAGCACGGTTATTTCTTGGGGGCAACGCATTTGATGCAACGCGACCTACAGGTTCTTCAACCCAAAACGCTTCATACGACCCATCTCCTAGGCTAGTGACTTTCTCAACAGACGCGCGGCTGATCTGTTTATCAGTTATGTGAACAGAAGGTACAATAACATCCAACACCTCTGCAGGAGGTGGTGTTCCTTCAGGTGTACTCTGCCTCGTTGAGTCAGTGTCAAGATCTATCAAATCGCGAGGGCTGATGCGTAGATTACCTATCTTCTGCTTTGCACTTTCCATATCTTGTAACATGTCGGATATTTCAACAGCTTCCGTTAGATTTTTCTCGTCCACTTTTTCAAGCAGAAACTCACTTTTCCGCACATAATCCGCTGAAACTCGTCCAGGTTTGAACTCGTTGTAATCAATTTCGTCTTCGCTCCCACCCTCGTTACCAGTTGGAATAGCGAACACCAAAGAGCGACAACCTGCCCAAGATGACGTCACTTCCGAAGATTTGTCGATTTCCTCATCATCATCCTCGTTCAACGAGTGTTCAATAGATTCTCTAAATCCCGGAGAGTCTGCTTCAGGTGATGCATTGGGAGGGGGAGGTATATCACACGGGTCATCCTCGTCGTCATTAAACGCTGCCGAAAACTCTAGGAGTCCATCAAATGTGGGAGATTGATGTTTCGCTTTTTCATCAAGATACAACAGTCCTAAATTGGCATAAAAAAACAAATTAATTTTAAACTGAACTCACGCCGTTGGCTGCAACCAGCTTTTCCGAAAACGAGATAAATTATACTAGGTATGCTCCAGTTGCTTCCGGCCGCACCTCGAGCAAGTCTTAAGCTTTTCACGCGCTGTCCAATCTTCCAGCGTGCTTTATAGCTCGAATACGCAAAATTCTGACTGTGGAAGACACGAAAGACACATACTTGTTGTAATTGTACGACACGAGGTTCAATTACCAATCAATCGTAACTATTACAAAATTCGAGGATAAACAGTCTTTGAATACCTTTTTGTGTGAAAAAGTTGAAATTATATTGAATCTGTTTCGCAAACAGTAGGAAAACAACAAGAAAGACCCCATCCAAGTGCATATGATTGACGTGCAAAATGGCATAGGTGTCCAATTACAGGTAGCTAAATTGGATACCTTTAATTGGACACCCACGTGATCGCGCGCCAATTACGCGACAAATAGGCGCGCACAGAACCAATCAGATTCGAGAATTTTGTAATAGTTACGATTATATAGATAATCATAACCATTGCAACTTTCTCAAATTTGATTGGTGCATTAACTGCTTTATTTTTCACTAATTATTTTGTAGGGTTGTAATCGGACAATCTAATCGGACAGTTGGCTGTAATTGCACACCTGTAATCAGGCAGTTACATCAGCCAATCATATTAAGTGCACTCAGCTTAATCCACCAATCACAGAATTTACCGTAACCATAGCAACAAAAACTTACCCTACCAAACTGGGGTTTTGTCCAAAATGGACAAATTTGTTGCATTAGACAGTAAAAAAGGAATGCATTTGTTTTCTCGGAAATTGCAATGGTTATGATTAATTGATAAATATAGGACTTTGTGTCGTCCAATTCGGTCTGTAATCATACTCGTGATTAAACAAATCAGACTCCAGCTACGCAATCATCTCATTTTGTTAATCACTCGTATGATTACAGACTGAATATTATTGGACTGCATTCAGTCCTATTACCATTATTAATCCTAAGAAATAATACAGAGTTAATAAGCCGTGTCACTGGAAGAAAACCAGTCAACAAACAGCCTAAACATTCGGTCAGCGATCAGGCACCACACAACAGGGTTAGTGAGGTGTGAGTAATAAGTTGCTCCCGTATGCTTTTCAACGACTCCCGCTGTTACTGTGTTAATAGTGTCCCTGCATTTTCCATTTCTCTCTAATTTCCTTTCCACTCTATTCAAGTTCTGGCCCATGACTTTCCCAAATATAATGTTACCCCAAGTAACACAAGAGAATGCACTTCATGAAATGAATCAACGGTACGCATGTTTCATGGTACCAGTACCTTTAAATGCTGTGTCATCAGTTTTACTTTCAAAGGCTTGTTGGAATCCATGAGGTTGGCGAAACTGCGGTGTTACTGTCTGCCCCTTCACTGAAAAATATTTGGGGCAACAAATGCATTTTTATTGATACAGAACGGATACAACAGTTTCAAATATTACCAAGAAAATACTTCGTGAGGGGAGGTTAAGAATCTCATTGTCTTTCAAAAGGATAGAAATCAAAATAGGTGACATACCAGTATAAATAATGTGGGATTAATCACATTAATAGGAGGAGGGTCATTTCTCTCTTTCGTCTATAGCCCGCACTTCAATATGTACATTTCTTTCATAGAGTCCATTCACAGGGACACATGAGCCCAACAAATTGACCTGCTCCCAAATGAGTGGCTTCATAGCTCAGTTGGTAGAGCATTGCACCTGTATTGCAGATGTCATGGGTTCAAATCCCATTGTAGCCACCTGTATTTTTTAGATGTTGTCAAGAGACAATTGCTTAAATTGTCCAAAATAAGGGCGAGGATTACTTCTCTCTTTGTAATATCAGTGTGTGAAATACTTTCTAACTCAAGGAAGAGCTGATTGTGTCTTTCTGTCATCAAAGAGCGCTTTTATTCAGGGACCACACTTCTGGTGATTACTAATTTGCCAGCTAGTGACTAGTAAGAGGTTTGAACCTTAAATGTGTTTTTTTTTCTTTAAGTTGGTAAGTGTCAAATGCCTTCCATGGAAATCATAAATAATTTTTAAATTTCCCTTTTTCATGAAATGACAGAAAGAAGACATATTTCTTACTAAATTAGGACAATGTCCAAGCCAGCGAGCTATTAGGGTAATAAGATGAAAGTTACTTTGATATCTTACATTTAATAGATCAGCTGGCCAGTCATGATTGCAAGTTCATCATTTGAATTGCAACCGTAGAGGATAAATTTGTAACACATGCTGTAGAATTTATCAGTCATTCATGATATTACAAGCCAACATGTAAGCCACTGGAAATTGGCTCAAATATATGTGATTTGTGGAATGGCAAATCTTACTGATTAATCAATTGACTGTCAGAGGGCTGCTACTACTTTCCCGACTAGTTACACGTTTTTTTGCCAAGATTTGCCAAGGTGACCTTTTTCAAAATCACACACAACAAGTGACAGTTCAGTATGCTGTATGTAATTTATTTCATAGTTACTAATCACCTGTGATAAAGGCATTGTTGTTTCGTGTGGAGTGTTTTTCATCACTGCTGTCGAACTTCCTTGATGAACTCATGCTGGTATAAACTGATGCGGAGTATGGCCTTCTCTTTGATTTGTTCATTTGAGATTTTCTTTCATTAAACTGTCTCATTATTTCAGAAATGGACAAGTCTGACATGCTAGAGAAGCAAAGTAGGAAATAAGGAGAAAGAGTTAACAAATCAACAAGGCCTCTAAAGTGACTCTTTCTTACCATGAAATCAAATGTGCGATTTCCTGTTAAGAAAACCCATTACAAAAGACTGTCTTATACATACCCCATACCACCAGGCCACAGTTGGTTAAACGGTGGATAACTTTATCCAGTGTATAAGTCACTATCCAGATTATAGAATATACTTCATGTTAAATGTTGGCCAAGGGTTCGATACAAGCCTTGACTTAGATGTGCTTATAGTGTGCATCACAGTTACGATGCAAATACTGAAATCTTTGCAGAGAATGAAACTGATAGATAGTGACTTATCTACCATATAAAGTTATCTGGCCTTTGAACAACTGGAACCAGAAGTATACCACTGACCCAGGGTTCTCCCTAGTTTTCAGCACAACAGGTAAGGGACCTTTTCAAACTGGTAAAGCATTTGGTTAATGTTAGACGTTCTGCAAAGGATAAGCGACCTCTGAACGTTTGCAGGCGTTTGCATAATTTATATACACCCAGGTAGGGAAAGTCCATGTGGAATACAGCTTTTTAACCCCTTGACTCCCAGGGGTTCCCTATTGATGAGCAAAATTGTCTGGCATTAGACAGAGTAAAATACTAAGCATGGCCGGTTCAAGCCGGCTTGGGAGAGGGTTAATCTAAGGATGGGTGGGAGTCAAGCCTGAAGTAGAACCTCTGAAATTGATGCTGAGGAA
>NC_090884.1:45209810-45232310 GCF_036669925.1 Montipora capricornis
GAACAGAACCAGAGTCACATGATTTCCTAAATATTGTAGTTAGTATTGGGGCAATCACATTAGCCATTTCTTTAAAAACGCGTGGGCTGATTTGGTCTGGAACTGGCGCCTTATGAGATTTGAGAGATTTTAGCAATTTGAGCACGCCAGATTCTGTTATATTATGTCAGCCATGTCAGTGTAAGGTGAAGGTCGACTTAGGAGATCTGGCCTCACTGGTGTTTCTGTTGTAAAATTTCCTGGAAATTGTCATTTAAGAAGTTGAGCAGGTCGTGGGAACTGAAGATGTTAAAGTCACGGCAATGAACTCGTACAAGTACAAGGAGGCATTTCGTTTTTTGCAAACGTTAGCCGTGTAGCACTTATATTTGAACAGACTTAACTGATTAGAGTGTAATGTAAAGTGCTAACGCTCACATGGCCCATATGGGTTAGAAACTTAGCACTTCACATTACACCGCTCTAATCAGTTACGTCTGTTCAAATATAAGTGCTGCACAGCCAACGTTTGCAAAAACGTAATCCTTCCTTATACTTGTACATGTTCACGGCCGTGACTTTAAAATCTTCAGTTCCCACGAACTCCTCCCGTCTGACCTTGTAGCTCAGTCGATAGAGCAGCGGTGTTCTAACCCGAAGGACGTGGGTTCAATTCCCACACTGGTCAGAGTTTTTCTCTGTCCTTGTGTGGGCTCATTTCACTTTAGTAGGGCTAACGCTCACATGGTTCATGTGGGGTAGAAAACTAGCACTTCAGATTACACTCTAATCAGTTATGTCTCTTACACGAAAAGATGGCTGCACGATATCTGGGTTCTAGGAGGAGAATAGCGCGGGCAATTTTTATTGTGCATGTCTTCTCATCGCGCTCGACGAACCAAGCGGTGATCTACTTAGGGTGTTTAGCAACCCCAGGAAACACTGTTGCGGCAACAAAAATGGGTGCTCGTCTCTGTCTGAAACATTTTTTCGTTGCGCGCAGCTATGTTTTTTTTGTTAAGCCACTTTAGGAAACATCGTTACTTCGCAAAGGATATTTGGGGCAAAGTACGAGTAAAGTTCAAAAGCGGTCACACGGTAAAAAAAGACCGCTTAACGTATCAACATACAGAACGAAATAAGTGAAAGGATGAGGCGAAAATAACCCGGGGGGACGAAAGGGTTGAATACAAACCTGGGAGGGAACGAGAAAACAAAAAGAAGCTACAGTATACAATCATAAGCGACAACATGCTTCTCGTTTATTGCTCGGAGGTTAGCCTCCACCGATACATAACCGGTGGCATTTTCCCCTATTTTCTTTTCCAAATGTTTTGTTTCAAGTTTTGTCGTTCAATTCTCCTGTACTGATACTGTCAAATGACCGGTATCTGTCATTCATTTATGGTGCAAACAAATCAAAAAATTAAATAAAATAAGGAACCTACGGAAGCAATGAAAGCTCTTAAGGGACATCTTAGTTTTTTTTTTTTAAATAGGACTTTGTTGTTTTAAAATTTGCGAGCATCTAAGTTTGTCTTTCCGAAAATTCGTTTGTTTTTCGAAATCAATCGGAGTTTACGGAATATACGCCAACTGCCAGAGACACTGAAGACTCGCTCCATACTTTAAATCGCATTGTAATGTTGACTTCGTGAAAAAAAAAAAAGACAACAGAACAACAGATCCAAGATGGTCGTCTCGTAACGTTATCATTTGGTTGTTTGTTCGTGTTGTTGTCAATAGTGTCGTCTGACTTTACTACAAACGGTTTGTAGTAAAGCCAGAGTCGCACGGGAGCTTGCTAATCAATCCTATTCGGATGTCAAGGGATCGAATCCAATATCGCGATAAAAAGCACAACAACATTGAAAACAATTTTGCGAAAACAAGCAAATGAGAACGAACTGAACTGAACTGAACTGGAACTGAGGCTATGCCGGTTTTGTTACGTTTTAATTGTACGCCAATTTCAGTAGGAAATTCTCTTTATTTCGAAAAACAAACTAAGAGCTTCCCGGTGTTCCTTTCTTTTTTTAGTAATTCCCACCATAAATGAAGGAAAGATGCCAAACATTTGAAAATGACAGTATAGGAGAATGACGACAAAAATTGAACGAAAAAAAAAAAGAGACCCCTCGACCCCGACCTTGCGTTTTGGCTACTACTCAAGACACTGCCTCTTTAATAGCCCAATTTCGAATAGAGTGTTTTCACTCACCTTATCAGTTATTTTAATAGCTCACTTTCGATATATTAAAGTTCAGTCATAAACAAAAAGCATCATCTCGAGGCTCTGGGGAAGACATATAAGGATTTGGAGATAAGTCAATGTCCAATATTTTTTATAGTAATTGTATGAGTTTATTCCCCAGAGCCTCGTGCTGGTGCATTTTGTTTAGGATTGATTTTAATAGAGTGTTTTCACGTGACGTCACGGCGGACATGTTATGGTCCCAAACTATTCCTCCGGGAACCGAGCTATCAAGCCGTTTTCCTATCAAAAATGATATTGGGTGTGCATCGTCCATTATTACATTTGAGTATTCCATTATTAATCATCCAAATGCCATTAGTTCGTCTATTCTTTTGGTAACAGTTGAGTTTAAGGGTTGAAGCGTGTAACGCGCGTTCACAGCTTCCGAATATTCAGTGTGAACTGATTGTTGAATGTTTCAGTGCTACCATATTTGGAAACACCTCGCTCTTGTTGTTCCAAATATGGTACTTAGCAAACTGAATATTCAGAAGCTTGTTTCCCAGCATACGATTTTGTCGCATGCGACACCGGGATGCGACAACGGCTTTTACGACAGGCCCACGACATGATTTACGATCGTTGTGTACGTCAGAAAAAATGTCGTAGCATTTTAAAACATGTTTTAAAACGCTGCGACAATCTTAAGTCATGTCGTAGGCCTGTCGTGAGTTGTCGCATGCGACAAAATCGTATCGTGTAAATCGGCCCTTACACGTTTCAACCCTTATGGGGTTTCTGTACATACCTAATGTTGATCTGCACACCTAATGTCAATCTGAGAATAGGCTCCTAGTTTTCTTAGCACGAATTCTAAGACCCCCTGTAAACTGTAGAAATTACTGGAGAGAAACCCGGGAAAATCTACCACTAGTAAACCCCCCTAGTCGGAGATTTATTGTCGTTTATTGTTGCGTGACGTACGGCTAAATTGTGGACTTGTTTTGATACTGGAAGTACAATGAAAAAATAATTCGTGTATCACATTTTTAGTGGGTACAACCAAAGAGTTAACAGATTGAGTTTCTTCTTATTGGAAAGACCCTATCTTTAGTTTCCGTGCCAATAACTAAGCATCGAATTACAAGGGGTCTTAGTTTTCGTACTACGAAAGCTAAGACCTGGTCTTAGTTTTAGTACTACGAAAACAAAGACCCCGGGTCTGAGGTCTTAGTTGTCGAGAGTCTTAGTTTTCGTAACACCCCCGAAGGATGATTAAAGATGCTTAACGTGCGCTTAATAAGTCATTTTCACCGCATTGGCAAATAATTTTTAAAACAATACCTAGGAACAAACTTGGCAAAAACAAAGCAAAATGCAGTGGGGAAGAGCTAAATCGGAACATAATGAACCATTCGAGTAAGTCCACCCTAAAAATAAGTTACGATGTTTACTGTATATTTACACTAAAATGATTATTTATCCTTAAAACATTACTATCATCAGTATTACAATTGTCATTATCATTTCATTATCCTCACCCAACTAGTGGACTAATGTAAATCCTGCATTTTGATTGGCTACGCTACTAGAGGACTATTAGTCCTCGAGTAACGAAAAACGTGACGCTATCTTTCGTTTTATTCAACTTGCATTTTCTTCATCTTGCATTTGCTAACTTTGTTATTGCCTTTTCTGTCCGACTAGTTGGGTGATACTAAAACAATTAGACCCGTAGCCCGCAAGGGCTACGGGTCTAATTGTTAAATAGACAGGAGTGTTTTACTGGAAAAAAATCATACGACACTACATCCGGGACCCGAGTGGCTCACTAGTGAGAATATTGATGACGTCATTTTCTACCTTTGAATGGCTGCTTGTGCAAACAGTCAGTGAAAAAAATGGCGAGCGATAGATTCGTGAAGTTCTCTGAAGCTGACGTAAAATCCTTCTCTGAAAAACAAGAAAATGCTAACACGAAGAATAAAACTTCACACAACTTCAAATTATTCAAGGATTTCCTTGCATGTGAAGAACAAACGCGAAAACTGAAAAGATTCCTGCCCCCAAGCGGCGAGACTTTGCGATAAAGTTTGTGTTCGGTCTTAGAAAGAAAACTGGTGAGTAAAACACTCCCGTCTATATAATAAAAATAAAATTACACGTTAGCCTCGAAGATATGAATTTTATGTACTCGTGGAAAGAACAATAATAGAGTGCTTTAGCTTCTAGGACGAGAACGACTACGAGTTCGAGATTTTCTCATAGAACAACAGTGAGCGCGCAAACCAGCTTCATTTAGCGGGAAAACGTGATACTGTCGTCATTTTAGTACGAAGTCTTGCAAATAAAATGTCGTCGTGTCGAAACAAGTCAACAACACGGTAGCGGTTTTGGCATTTTTCGATCAGCAAAAAGACTCAGTTATCAGAAATAAGGATAACTGAGCAGCCTACACTGCTAACAAAGAGTAAGATTAATTGTACGGGTTAAAATTTTTCTAAGTATTTTCGCTAGAAACAGGCAGTCAAATTTCGTACTCGTTTTCGTCCTCGTCCTGGAATCTAAAGGTCCCTATTGTTCTTCCCACGAGAACATAAATTCATATCTTCTCGCCACCCTGTAACATCCTATCTATACTTTTTCCTGAAGGAGATCATAAATACAACACAACGCCCAAGTGACTTATGTCCAGAAATGGAGGTAATTTTGTCATCAAACTTTAAGTCTCAGCATTTTCTACCTGTTTCTTGCAATGAGGTAAATGTAAGGTTAAACGTTATTTTTTGGTGAGGGTAAATCATCCAGCTATTTATTTCTAATCGAGGACTGGAGTTAGGGAACAATTTGTGACGTGAAGTGTCCGTATTCCGGAGGAGACGTGAGTGATGTTGAAGTTGAAGAGAAAAGCAAGGGGACACTTTGTGACGCTTATTGAAATCAGCGTGCATTTCTGGACATTCCCTCCTAGTGACACGACAATTGTCAGGATAAAAGCTCTTCTTTTGATAGAACTTGCTATATTGCTTTTTGAACAAAGATAAGCAGCGTGAGACCATATAATAGGTACATAGTGCAACACGAACACGGTAGAAGAAACGCAACACAACTGCCATCGCGCAAATTGCTATACTTTTTAGGCTTCTAGGGCGCGGACAACAAGATTACACGAACTCAGGAGCCCATCACCCGGTGCCTCAATCTCCCATATAAACCCTTGGAGACAACCTTTGCCCGTATCTTTTTATTTTTAGACGTTCGAATTCCCGCGAATTAATTTTGCCGTACAAACAAAACAAAGTTATTGTATTACGTCACAAGCAGTCACGCACCAGTGATCGCGTTCGCCTCACAAAATATTCTAAAAATAAAAAGATACGGGCAAAGGTTGACTCGATGATATAGTCTGGATGGAGGCTCCGGGTGATGGGCTCCTGACGAACTACAAGCACTCCCCCCTGAAAAAAAAAACTTTACGAGCGTGTGTTGCGGAAATAAAATCAAGCGCAAGGAAAAATGCCGCGCGAAATCTAACAAATCCTCATAAAACAAAATCGTGTTGCACGAGGGGGGGAGGGGGGGGGAAGGAGACTTCGCGCGCCCATTTTTCCAGGCGCAAAACACATTCGAAATCTTTAAATTCGATTCAAATTAAGACTACGTTAAATATTTTCATTATTCAAACGTCGGTAAAATGCAATATCATTGGGCTCGATTACATGGCGAATTTCAGTCTATTTATAGTCAGTTAGTTTCATTTTAAGAGCGCGAAAGTAATCTGGGGAATGGGCAAAGAATGCGGTATTATGTGACTTTCATCAGCCCGGTCTTCTATGAGGCCGAAGTTTTATACACCTTATCACAAATGTTTCAAATGAGACTGAGGGAGTTGTAGTTAACCGTTGGTCTGAAATTCGCAATGTAATCTGTCGCCAACGCAATATCAACGTTAATTAAGAACTAATAACAAGAACAAATAATGCTAATTAAATTTCTCTTGAACGGAACCATTACAGCAATCCCCGTTCCGCGGCGTCTTAACCATAAACTCCATCTTCCACAGCTGGGAGAATAGGGTCACGTTGATCACAATCAGTGCAACATATCCAATAACTCCAACCAGAAAATAAGGCAAGTACGTCTTATGTCCTTCACGAACATACAACGCTGTACACCAAACCAAGAAAACGAATCGTAACGCGATATAAGTTCCAAACAGAGCCACCAGGTTCAGCTTGTAAACAAGCTGTGAGCGCTCTATCCCGTGAAAACGCATTAACCGGCGAAGATGCAGGAAAACACTGTTGAATTCTATGACACAGAGGCTTGTAGCGAAGGGAAGAAACTGCTTTATGTATAGTACAAATACAGCTACTGTGATAATCTTGAAAGCAAAAAGATAATAACATTTCAATCAACTAACAGTGACAGAAATCGTGAGATGTTTTCCGCAAAAGCAGACTAGTAAGATCATGTAAATTATATTGTATATAAGCGATGGTAAAGTTTATTTTCATTAAATCCCCTGATGAGTGGGCGACCACGAAACAGGATTGTTGGGATGAACTTAAAGTTTATTTGTTTTTTCTTCCACAAATAAACACACACACACACGCACATATATATATAGAGAGAGAGGGCTGTGAGAATGAAAACACAGCTACGCGGTGATTGCCCTACAGGCCTGTTTCGTAAGGCTTGAAGCCTCACTCTTCAGGAGTTTTATTTTTATATCACAAACACTACGTAAACTGACGTAAATGTTGGTGTTCAGGCGCTAAGCTAATTGTTCTGTTGTAGCGCCTTCGCTCGGTGCCTGCATGATAGTCTATCCTTGCGGTAGAGTGCTCGATGCGTTTCGCATAGCGTAGTATATCTGAGGTAACCGGTCGTGTCGCCAAAGTGTCAGTTTGCCAACGACCTGTTCGCCAACGTCTAATGTCAGTTCGCCAACGTCCAAAATACTTTGTGAAATAGATCTGAAATGTATTTACAAATTACCAAAAGAAGATAATGTGACCTTTGATCCAAGACGAATTGTTTGTTTCGGCTTGAAAATGTTTGTTTCACTCTCCCCAATCTCTCTGTCTCTCTCTCTCTCTGTCTCTCTCTCTCTCTCTCTGTCTCCCTCTCTCTCCCACGCCATCCACGGCTTTATTTGTTGGCATAAACCGGCTGTAAAACCTTTTCATTAAACATTTGCGTAGGTAAAGAGCCATTGAGTTGAAATATGTTTGTTTGATTACGCGTTTAGAAGCGTTCACTTGTTTCCCGCAAGTTTCGCCTAGTGTTTATTCTACTCTCGTAGAGGGTTTTTGCATTGCTTGAAACGCGAACAAGATATTGGACGCCTTTATCCGTCTTTTGGCAAACATTTTTAAGTGCGTCCGTTTAGTTCGCCTCTCCATCAATTGCAAACACTGATTAAATATTTGCGGCAAAACTTTTTCCTTCCCCCACTCAACTATTAAATGTTCCCCCTACAGCCTGTTTCTCTACCGGTCTCTTTTCTCTCTGTTACGAGAAGAATTGGAAACGTGATAAAAACAATGTGAGCTCATTAACTTCGTTTGTGCGGCATATTGTAAAGGAAGTGAGAACTTTTTCAACTTGAGTAGGATATTGTTTAAACGTTTCTCAGGAAGTGATTTGCAAATTATTTAATTGACAATTATTTTCAACGAAAAAAGTTTTTGGACGTTGGCGAACTGACACATAAGCGTTAGCGAACTGACGTTAGACGTTGGCGAATAGACTTCATACGTTGGCGAACAGGTCGTTGGCGAACTGACACGTTGGCGAAACGACCGGTATTGATGTGGAGTTTTTCAGTTTTTCATTAAAGCCGACAAAGCACGCAACCTCAACAAAAGAACTGAATTTATTTCCAAATGCCGCCACGAGAACCAATAATTCCTGGGAAACATCGATCTCAGCAGGCGCGTAGCGTCCTATACGCAAATACGCAAGTGCGTACTTGAAGTCACCAGAAAATTTTGAAGTTTTATACTAATTGTTTCTATTTTTAACTTTTACTTGTACGCAACCAAGATTTCCTTATGAAAACACCACTTTGATTAAATTCTTAAAACTGAAACAAAAGCTATACCATGTTCTCACTTAAGAATGAAGGGGTAGTTTCTAAAGAAACTGTGGTGCTGCGTCGGTGGGGAAGTAGTACACAAAAATTTGGTTTATCAACGGAGTTGATAATGTAAATTGACCACCGTACAGAGATTCTAAAAGCTGACGTTTCGAGCGGGCTAACGCTCGAAACGTCAGCTTTTAGAATCTCTGTACGGTGGTCAATTTACATTATCAACTCCGTTGATAAACCAAATTTTTGTATACATGTTCTCACTTAGTTTTGCATTGTACTTTTTTTACCCTAAACAATGCAGTGTTGTTTGGTCAGCGTGCAACAAAAAGGCGAAGTTGCAAAGGAGCGACGTTCCAAGAACGTTCTTGACAAAGGAGCGACGTTCCAAGAACGTTGTTGGCAATTCCAGTCAGGCTAGCACAACCAAAACGATGTTTTGTTTGCGCCAAGTTTGCTCAAAATAAGGGCAAGACGCTTTGTACTTTGCTTGTATTCACACAACTACTTCGAACAAGAAATAAAGAACGCAGTATTTTTCGCTTAGTTTACTTAGGTTTCTAGATCATATGTACTTGTGCGTACTTGAAAAAATGACCACGCTACGCGCCTGCTCAGATTACAATAGATTGACTAATTAACCAACCACTGTATACATTTAAAGTAAACGAGGTATACTATTCATTAAAGTCTGTCTGATGATCGCGTAAGCGTGAAACTCAGAGTCAAAGAAAACGTGATTATAGCTATAACACCAGCGTGTCCGACTTGAAGAAATCCCTATCTTTGAGTTAAGCGACAGAAGAAAATTCCATCCTCTACAAATTTTTGCATAAATCTGTGTATAATAATATTGCTTTGCCTATCCCGCCATATTATCAATTGTCTACTAGGGAAACTAGAAATTACTCGACGACTTCATTTATTCAACCATCTGTACATCATGATTATTATAAGTATAGTTTCTTTCCGAGAACAATAAGGGACTGGAACTGTTTATCACCTGTAACCAGATCACTTAATTATTCACCATTTTGCAGTGCAAAACTATTTTAAGTTTTAAGTTTTATTTTTAAGTATAGCTATATTCTTAATTACATATTTATTTAATTATTATTTATTTTTTATTGGCTATGTTTAAATTTTATTCTCTTATCTCTTCTTGATGTGTAATAGCGTTGAAGAGTATTGAGTATTAAAGTAGAAAGTAGAAGTAGAAGTTATTGATTAGTTCAAGCTATGTATATGTATATGTATATGTATATTTATTAAAAAACTGGATCATTGGATAATGCAATTCGAGAGTTTTGATTGGCTAAGCCATCATGGGTTATGAGCCATTATACCATGATCTACAAACACGGCAAGCATATGCGTGATATTTTGGACCCTTTTATTTTTATTGTAGTCTAGTTTTCTATATTTTTGGGGCGTTTTTAATAAAACAATTATTCCACTCACACTTTTTGGACATGAGATGATTATAGCCAACTCGGTGCTACGCGCCTTGTTGGCTATCTATCAACTCATATCCAACGTGTGCTCATGGAATAATTGTTAAATATACATAGGCAGAATATGAAGGTTTACACTAACAATGAACTCCCAGAAGAAGGATCCAAAGTATATCTAAGCAATACACCACAAGTTTCTATTGTTTATCATGCCTATAAACCATAGAAACCTGTGGTCTATTGCTTTTCTATAATAATTCAGAAGATGCGCGATTTTTCCATGAGTTTACTGGCACCATAAAAGATAGCTGATTGACCAATCAGAGCGTGCGCATTCATTTGGTTATTGTATAAATATATATATGTGAACATCAAATCATTACCTCATATATCTTTCTTTATCATCAGATGTTTTAGAGTAGCTTGGTGTATCTAATATCTCAGCATTTATCCTGCGCAACTCCATGCCCTAATCTTTGCGCCTAAATAGTAAGTGGGTTCTTTTTCACCTCACATGATTATGAAAATGAGGGGTTGTGAGACGGCCTACGGTTTATCGTACTTATCAGAGAAACTTAAATAGCTGATGTCATTACAAAAGCAGCACCCATCTCGGGCTGCTGCTTGTTACCTGGTTGTTTGGTTTTTGTAGGTTACTCATCACTAGAGCGTAACTATTTATACCATCTGTTAGTCTTGAAATAGCCCAAAAAGGATAAATTGGAGCTGGACAGAAGTTGTGAAGGGCTTAATTTCTTGACGACGAAGTGTGTTTGTCCTTATTAAAAACCGTTCTTAAGGGCATCACCATGCCCGGCCATCATGGGGCAGGTTGCTAAGATCAGGAACATAAAACTTCTACTGAAACATTTGAGCCACTCATGGAAAAATCGCGCGTCTTCTGAATTTTTATATAAAAGCAATAGACCACAGGTTTCTATGGTTTATAGGCATGATAAACCACTTGGGATGTTGGAAGAACACTCGAATAATTCATAATTCGTAAAGTGTGTTTGTCCTTATTAAACACTGTTCTTAAGGGTGTCACCATGGGGCAGGTTGCCAAGATTAGGAACATAAAACTACTGAAGCATTTGAGACAAAAGGGGTTCACTGGCCAATCTATTTTAAGAAATAACTTTTGAAAGCCCTGCCCGTAGGAAGCCCTTTTTAAAATTTAAAACTACACACTTTTTAAAATACTCTCAGATACTCTGCAATTTAGTACCGAACACCATCAATCTTCCCTTCCTCCCTCCCCTCCCAATCAGTGACACAGTTCTCCAAATTTGACGTAATACACTGCAGCAAGTATAAAAATGTAGACGAACATGGTCCCTGGTAAGTAAGGTATCACAAAGTAAAATTAATGGAGACTGAATGCCGAAAATACAGTGAGGTAGAGAACTAGGAAAAGGTGCTGCGGGAACGTCCCTTGCCATGGAGCCTGTTTTTCAAGTCCCGAAACCTTTTCAGGTCCGAAAAAGCCATTTTTGAACCTGCCATCTGCTTGTTTTGAAAGCTGATCCTCAGACAAGTTTTCAAGATAACAAAAATCAAAATGACTCTTGAGGTGTGATGATGTAAAACTCCCCCTTTCTTGAGATATAGAAGGAATTGTGATCAACAAGCCCCAGTCATTCTCAAAGAAAATTAAGCCTTGCAAAATAGAAGACTTAAGCAACATGACAAGGTTAACAAAACTCAAAAAGGCAAGTAAAATAGTTCTTTAAAATTTGTGCTTACCACAATATGATGCACAATAAGACCCGGTGATCCTCTGAAGTCATGTACTACAATGTCTAACGTGTCATGTAAGGTGTAACCTATTGTAGCACAAAGGAGAAAAGAAATTACAAGTACGGGTATTGAATGACTACAATCGAATGTTTGCCCTTGTGTTACAAATAAATAAGCTTCATTCTGAATCAGATTCCTTTTTTCATTGACTGTCACTGGGAGCTACTTTCAGACAGCCACTCCCTAGCTGCACCACTTGCTTCCCAGCTTAGTAATTAATTTAAATCTATGCACCAACTTGAAAGACATGTATTAGTTAAATCACTGCTTGACAAAAGATATGGTTTGTATTTTTGCTTTGTTGGCAAACTCCTTAAATTCCATTTTTACGAAGCCATTTCCAATAAACTTTTACTGTAAATGCCAGAAGGAAACACCATTTATAAACCTTACCTTATCTTAATTTCTTTCTCTTTTCTCTTATTTTGCCTTCCCAATACGGCTATAATCCTTGGTGGATATAGCTAAGACAACATATCCAGAAAGTTATAATTGAAACTTGCAGCTCTATATATTTACAAGTACGGTGCATTTTGGCCTTGCAGCCTTGTCCTACTTCTCAATTAGAACAAATTTATTTCCTGATAGTCTACGGGTAAAGCTTGCCTCTCCCGTTTTCAAAGCTGGTGAAAACAGTGACAGAGGTAACCATCGACCCATTTAAGTTATCCATACCATAGCACATATTTTTGAGGGGCTTATAATTCATGAGAAGTTATCAAATAATTAATCAGAAATTCACAACCTTATGTATACACAACAGTTTGGTTTTAGAGTTTTGCACTCAGCTGCTACTGCACCAAGCGCTAGCTCTCACACACGACTGGCTTGTCAATTTTGACAAGGAAAAAGTCAACGGTGTGTTATTCCTTGACTCAAAGAGAGCTTCCAATGAGATCCTGTTAAAAAAGGTTTCTTGGCATCTACTCTGAAAGGCTACTAGATGTATCCTGTGCTGTTCCACAAGGAACAACCCTTGGCCCTTAAACTTATGGGGATACTTCCCTTAACGTTTGGAGTCCTCTACCCCACAACTCTACATTGATGACACTGGCCTAACAATCTCGAGCACTCGATATCAGGATCTTGAAGAAGTTATGAATTCGTAAGTTTTGGGTGGTGAGAGCACTCGCCTCCCACCAATGTGGCCCTGGTTCAATTCCCAGACTCAGCGCCATCTGTGGGTTGAGTTTGTTGGTTCTCTAGTTTGCACCGAGAGGTATTCTCCAGGTACTCCGGTTTCCCCTCTCCTCAAAAACCAACATTTGACTTGATTTGTGTTAATTGTTAATTTCAGTTTACAGTGTCCCCAATTAGTGCTCCAGCGCTAGAATGACTAGGCACTTAGATAAAGTTCCTTTCCTTTCCTTTCCTTTCATTTCCACCATCAATGGATTATCACTGAATATATTAAAATCAGACTTTATATTTTTATACCACCTAGAATGCTAAGTATGCTTTTGGTTCGACCTTGTTGAGCTGCATTTGTTGCCGTACTTGCGACAGCAATTAGCAAGACAGTTATTAACATTATAATGAACAGATTAAGGCAGAGAATTGCATTGCTGAAGAGTAGCATAAATTTGTCTCTAAACTGTATTTCCATAAAAAGAGTTCAACACTTCAAATGCTCAAACTACAATGTTTACAGATAGAAACAGTCTTTTCTCTTTGCTACCATCTTTTTGTGCCTTCAAAAAGGAAATTAATAAAGATCAGTTTTTGCATTAGCACTCCAGTACAGCATGTCTATTCTGTTAGTGTTCAGACCTAATCACCTCACCCCACCCCCAGAATAGACATGCCCCTCCTGTGCTTTTCTGTAACCAGCCTTTCTTGGCTTTCCTTCGAAGTTTAGTGGCTACCTTGGAAAGACAACTGAAGAAAAAGGGCCATTCCGTAAGCATAACAAACGACCTGGTATTTGAGAAAACCAGGGAGGTTCTTTAGTGCAAACAAAAACAACTAAAGAAGCAAGGAAAGAGAAATCAACCCAGATCAACGGTAGCTTTGACAAGGGACGAACTAAAACACTCTTCACTTTGAACTACTTTAGAATATCTGAAACACAGTAAGTGTTGTAAATTTTATTAAATAAATTGTCGGTTCCAAGGCGATTTTAAACCATTGTTTATTGCTTTCATCGCCCCACTCCATTTGTGCAAAATAAATTTATCTATCAAACACTACCACGAAAAGAACCTCAGTACCTATGAAATAAACACATTACAGCATGGAAAATGCTGTGTACGATTTTAATTCACTCGTTGTTTTGTATCAGAAAACTTACTCATTCACTGCGCTCACTCGTCTGTTTTCTGATACTACTCAACTCGTGAATAAAAATCGTACGCCTGCATTTTCCATGAAGTAACCTCTATTTTCATTAAACCCCTCTTCTAATATCGGTCAGTGTAAAACGCAGACTGCAGACTGCAGACCGGGGCTAAAATGCAGATTGAGGGTAAAATACAGAATGCAGTCACTGCAGACCAGGGGTAAAATGCAGACTAACGGTAAAATAGATATTAATAACAAAAAATGAGTCATAAGGATAAAATAAAGAGTGTTTAAAAGACAATCCTGTTTTACATCTGTCAACAACTCACATTATCATGACTGCAGGTTGCTGCACCTTTTGGGGACTGCTGTTGAGAGTCTATGGAAAATGCAATCGTTGAAATCATCTGTGCTTTGTTTTGCCCTTCCAGATGCATTGAAATATTCAAAGTTATTTCTCACACCAGCACATCAAGCAATATCGATCGAAAAACCAACAATTATTACTTGGAATACCTGAAAGGTATCTGAGTTATAACCCCGGTTGTCTTTTTTCGGTGCAATGAAATGCACAAAGAATTTCATGTATTCCGAGCAATTTGGACGCGGGGATTTCTTTGGTTAAGCTATGTGCGATAACCCCTCAGGAGAGGCTGTAATTGGAAATATAAACATCTTCCAGATGCAAGACAAACGAACTTGTGAACTAAAGGATAAACATAACGTACACGAAAGCGAATGAAAGGATCCTAATAAGAAATTTTTACATCTCAGTGATACTGGCTTAAACCGACTGAAATTTTAAATTGTTGCAAAATCCATGTTATCTCTGTCTTTGCTAATTGGTATTGTAGCCTTGCGGGTCAAAATAAATTGAGTTATCGGGTAATTACTCAGTGACTTTGTTCAGTGCAGCAAAATGGACAGGAGAATTACGGGGTGGTGATTTCTTTGCCTAAAAGCAACTCACTTAACGAAAATATACTTTTTCCCTCCACAACAAGGATTCTAACAGCTTCAATTTTTACAGAGTTTGATGAAAATCCGGATTTATAACATGTGATGGGGCAACCAAAGCAATGGGAGCTGTGTTGGGGTTTCAGCACAAAGCACAAACTGGTATGAACACTCTTTATTTTATCCTTATGACTCGTTTTTTCTTATTAATATTTTATTTTGCCTACAGTCTGCATTTTACTAATGGTCTGCAGGCTGCATTTTACCCCCGGTCTGCAGTCTGCGTTTTACACTGACCGCTTCTAATATTATTACTTGTCCACTCCCCACTGGAGGAAAATTATAATTTGCTCAACTTTGTCCTTGTGATAGGACTTCTTCATTATTCTTATGATCATTAGTTTTACATTTACTTTTACTATTACTATTACTCAGTGTGTAACTAACGCTTCCCACATTTTTTTGGGTTGATATAAAGTATAAGGATCAAACTTCACAAAATGACAATATAATGGAACATGAATCCTTCTAATTATGACGACAATAAGTTTATGAGGCAATGATATCATCAACATCATCCCTTATGTTATCCCACCTATACGTTTATATATTGAGATTTGTCAGAATTGGAATGTATCCACAAGATTGATCACAAACATCCATGTTTCTCCCTGGAACTTCGACAATTCTAGATTTTTCACAAATATTTCCGAGAAAAATCAATTACGAAAAAATAAGCCCAGATTCATCCATTTTTGTGGTTTCCTTCTCCATTCAACAGCCATGTACATATGTTTGTATGCAACAAAATTTCCTTGCTCTCTTTAAGTATCGGTTCAAGAATGAATGTTTACTTATTTTATTTTTATTTACTTCTTGCAATTTATGGCATGCAAAAAAAACAGAGGCCAAGGGATGAAATGCAAAAGAGTCAAAGACCCCATATTAAAGCAGATCACTGATGGTACCATAATGAAAATATTACTACAAATTAAATTGTGGTAATAACAAATATTTTTATTATAACAATAAGAACACTAAAACTATACTAATCCATTTACACTTTACACTTGTTGCCTCACGAAGGGAAAGTGGAAGGGAGTTCCACGTTCCCACAATTCTATGAAAATAACTATTTAACTCTGCCGTCTAATCAAAATTTATAGGACAAAATTAACATTCAAACAGATAACAAGCAAAAGACCAACTGTATCCGTATATCATCACCATACATCAGTTTCGGTTCAAGAATGAATGTTAACTTTGCCCTCTATTCATAATTTAGAGGACAAAATTAACATTTAAATAGTAAGCAAAAAGATCAACTGTGTCCATACATCAATTCGAGCTCAGATACATTTCACATGGTCGACAGTATTAGTTTTGTTACGTAATATTTTTGTCTTCAAAATATGCACTGAAAGATACAAGCCCTTTGCATTGGCCAAAAGGTTAGGATAAACGATTTACATTTTACAAGATAATATAATATACTTACCTACTAAGAACGTCAATAAGTAAGTTGAAGACAAACTCCAGCCTTTCGTCACATCATGGAGCATTTCTGGATTATCGACGAAACTATGTTTGACATTCAGAAAAAAAAATCAATATCTCTCATGCAAGTTCTAAGTACTGTAATCATTGAGAAATATTCAGCTTCACAGAAATAAATACTGGTGTAAATACTTGCCAATAGACTGACCAAACACCTGAAATGCATGCATGAAGAAACGATATCAAAATATTAAAATACAACCACTCATTTTTTGTAGAAACGGACAAAGGTAAAGAAATGCTTGATTTAAAAGCAAAAGAAGCTGCTAGAAACGCTAAAAAGAAACCAACGCGAAAAGCATTAGGTAAAACCACTGAGAGTCAAGCGACATCGTTGCTGTTGTAATTTGAGACACGCACGAATGACAAGGCTCTTAACAATCACTTCCGACAGAACGCGGTGTGTGACACTTCAAAATGTCAATCAACATCTCTGGCAAGTGTGGACTGCAGAAAACGTGATGACGACAGCCTGAAAGCCAATTCAAGCGTACTTCCTACATGATCTTTAAAACAATTTCATTTTGTTCATTTGTGTCAAAAGAGTCCTAACACTTAATGATGTAATATGTTAAGGCACTTTTAGGGCGCGTTCGATTGACCGTATTCCGGAATAGGAATACATGGAATAGAAGTTAGAAATCCTTCGTTTTTGCGGAGATTCATATTAATATTGTCAAACATTTGCTAAAATGCTAATTTAAACATAGCCTTATTATCCTTGTTGCTGCAAAACGCCGCACATAATGTTTTTAATCATCACTCCACGTATTGTTATTCCGGAATAGGGTCAATCGAACGCGCCCTTAATAGTCACGCAAACAAGTCACGTGAGTTACAATACAATACAATACAATACAATACATACTTAAGTGACCGCTCCCCATAGGGGCTTTTCAGGGCCAATGAAACACAACGAAACGACGAAACAGAACAACAACAACTGTTATAAATCCCAAATGGGAACATCGACCGAACGTGATTTGGAAGTGGCATTTTTTTCTCTGTTTATCTTTCTCTATCCTCCACGATACTGCGGAATTCCCTCCCGCCCCCTCTCCATCTTAGGAACCCCGCCTGATCCACTACGCGAGCCACGATTGGTTTTGGCTGATTGGTTGAAAAAATGGCGCGAGAACTTTGAACCAATCACTGAGTGAAGTAAATGCAAAACCAAAGCAATTCGCTAATTACTTTCTACACTCAATTGAAAACCGCTCTAACACAAACAGTGATAAGTATATTTCTTTTAAAAGCAAAACCCCCATGTCTGGACTCTCAGGACTCGAACCTGGGAACATTGAAGTAATAACCCCTTCACTCAACCACTAGACTACAACATCACTATTAACTGCGAGGATCTTTTTTTAAAATGTCAATAATTTTTCTTCCAAGTGCCGCTGAAACGTGTATTAACACCCGCTGAGAAGCATGTTAAACAATTGTTTACACAGTGAAAATGTCGGTTACCAAACTTCAAGTCAGCAATGATTTAATTATATAATCAGTTTTGGTAAACAATCGGCGCACGTTCCAGTCTGTTGATCTTTTAGTGGTTAAGTAGATAAGAACAGCAAGATGATGGAGATTTGGATGCTCGTCAATCTGCCGCGGATGTTTTGAAAACGATATCTGCTAGAGACGATTGAAGGGACATTTGGCGGGAGAGACAGAGGCGGGCGAGATTATACATGGCCAGGGAGGGTTGGTTCTGGCGACTGATTTGTTCGGACACGCATCGACTTTTTTCCTGGCTAATAAGGTCCTTGGTCAGTTTGTTACTTCTGTGGAAATTAGGCCTTACGCGCATTCAGATCACGCTTTTATAGTGCTAGTTTTGGATTTTGATAGGGTACAGCGTGGTCCTGGATATTGGCACTTCAAGAGTTTTGGGGGCGATTGGAAGAGTTTTGGGGGCGATTGGATCCTTTAAGATGATGGGATCGTGCTAAGCAAGAATTTAAGGTGATTGCAATCAAAAGAGCTAAAATGCGACGCAAAGAACCGTGAGTGCCACGAGCGTTTTCAACTAGAGAATCAATTAAGTTATCTTCAGGGGCGGGCTCGAAATGGTACGACAGATGATATAGAAAAGTATCTCTTAGCGAAGGAAAAACTCAAACAACTTGACTGTAAGGAACTAGGAGCTACGAAAATTCGTGTAATGGCGCAGTATCTTGAAGAGGGTGAAAAAATTGCACGCTACTTTTTGTCCTTAGAGAAAACTCGAAGGGCGGACCAAACTATTAAAATGCTCACAAAGGACAACCTGGATACTGTGACCGACTCTAGGGGCCTATTATCAGAGATCCACACTTTCTACAAAGATCTTTACTCTGCTGATATATGCGACGAAAATGCACAGAACGAGTTTTTATGTGACGCAATGCCTAGGTTGACCGAAGAGGAAAGTAAGTTATGTGGAGGTGACTCGGAATTGACGGAAGAGGAGCTTCGAATGGCCGTAATTTCCCTTGAAAATGATAAATCGCCTGGAATTGATGGCCTGACAGCCAATTTCTATAAATATTTTTGGCCTTTGTTTGGCACTAGTCTCACGCATGTCTATAACCATGCCTTCCGGGCGGGACGTCTCGCGGTCTCGCAGCGGCGAGGAATAATCATCCTGTTATTTAAAAAAGGGGACAGAAGACAGAACTTTGCTTAAGAATCGGAGACCGATCACCTTACTAACGACTGATTATTAGATTTTAAGAAAAACCTTGGCCAATAGACTGCAAAAAGTATTGCCACTCATCGTCCATTCCGATCAGACAGCTTCGGTAAAGGGCGTACGTACCATCAATGATAATACACGACTTCTTCATGATGTTATTTTGTATGCAGATGAAAAGAAAATCCCGCTTGCTATGATTTCTGTGGATCAGCTAAAGGCCTTTGATCGAGTGGCTCATAGTTTTCTGTTTAAGACGCTTGAACGTTTTGGTTTCGGCCCTGTCTTTAGACGCTGGATTAGAGTTATTTACAATTCGGTATCCAGTTCGGTGAAAAGTAACGGTTGGCTTCCTGCTTTTATTACTTTGGAGAGAGGTCTACGGCAGGGTTGTCCCCTGTCCATGCCTTTGTATGTTTTAACGGTGGAAACAATGGCAGTTAACATTATATCTAACCCCAGGATTCGTGACATTCTTCCCCCTGGTTCCGAAACGGAGCTTAAACTGCCCCAGTTTGCGGACGATCCGACACTGCTTTTTGCGGATGACGAGTCAATCACGGAGACCTTTCATGTTTTTCATCGATACGAGCGCGCCGCAGGGGCGAAGATTAATAAGAGCAAGTGCAAAGGACTGTGGTGCGGATCTCTGAGACATCGTGTTGATCAGCTTTACGGTTTCCACTGGTATAATGGCTGTATCCCTGATAAGATTCTAGGACAATATTTTGGTAATATCGATTGCTCACGTAGGAACTGGTAGAAAAATTCAGAAGAAGATCAATAATAGCATTGGCGCTTGGTGCCACAGAGATCTAAGCCTCAAAGGAAGAGCCCTCTTAATAAACAGTCTCTTAACATCCACCTTATGGTATAACGTTACATCATTGGCTGTGCCCTCCAATTTTCTGGGGGCATGCTCGCCCAGAAAATTTTGAAATTTAGAGTTTCGGAATGGCATTCCCAACTATTTTCGAAGGACATTCAATAAAATAAATGTGAAGAAAAATGCAGTCACGGTAGTTAGTTGTTTATTTTACCCATCTGCCGAGATTTCTCTGTATCAAGCTACAACACAAACAGGGGGTTTACAGTACAAGCAAAGGGCAAGATGTCGCAAACTGTGTTATAACATCATCGTCATCATCATCATCATCATCACAATAACATATCCTTAAAAAATAACCGGGAACTGGGGGACTGGTGATACTGAAGACTGACACTTTGTGGAGGCTTCGAAGGGTAGATTTTTTTTGCTTTCGTCCACTATTACTTTTCTTGCCGTTAAGGCCTGGCCAAACGGGTCTATTGAACATGTTAGTGTAACATCATCCAACATTGTTGAATCGAACATGTTGCACTCGTTTGGCCACTATGTGTATAATGTCGGAAGTTGTTGAACGAAGTTTGATTTCCATCAAACATCATCTTCAACATCTTCCAACGTTCCTTTTGTTCTAGGGTGTGAACATCAGTGTTGCATTCGTTCGGCCATCCCATTCAACATTGTTGCAGGCGGGCGTGCGCTGCGGCTATCGGTATCCATGGTTATACGTCCACATGTTATGGTCAATTGGCGCCTGTTAAAACGAGGTATCCGCTGCCCAATATCACGTAACCATATCGCGGGCTCAAGTTTAGTGCTCATTAAGGTGACCTATTTTTAAAGTTGACCGCTGCCCAGGTACTGGTTTTTGATTGTATCACAGGCTCAAGCCAGGCTAACTTCTTGCAACATAAACGAGGCTTAATTTTTCGCGCCCTTTCTGTGGCTCGACGCGGCTACACAGCAATACTACGTCAACTAAAGCTCTCAACAGTCGACGCTTTTCATGTTCATATTCAGGTGGAAAACGGTTTGGAAAATATTTTTTTCCTGCACTTTCCGTTGGTTTCAATCCAGGTTTGCCATATATAGCTGTGATCAGCTGTGTTTATTTTTAATTGTTTAGGTCTGCTTTTTGCTTTGTAATACAATTTCGGCATACCTTTAAAAGATTTTTAATTTTGAATCTGATAAGGTTGCATGATGCCTGGACAACCAATGACAGAAGAGAAGAAACGAAAGAACTCGTTTTAGATTGTTTTGTTTGGTTTTCTTTACTTGATTGCTTTCCGTCAAGGCTAACAAAAAAATCAAAATACGAGTTCCAGTCGCCGGAAAAGCACAATAATTCTTTGGCAAAGTATCAGCATTTTAAGCTGCTTTTCAGGCTTAAACCCCACCCCCCCCCCCCCCCCTCTACATTATTAAATCAACACTTCAGGATTTTTAGTATAAGATTATTGCAGCTTTAAACTAAACTAAACAGTTCTAATTCAAACGCAATTTCTTTTTGACAAACTCGTACTTACCACTACGACTTTTTGATGTAAAGTCGTCGCAGCCCAACTCGTCGGGACGAGTTGATCACCCGGCCCGGGATGCGCAGTACGGATGCGCAATAATGAAAATCCCAGAACTCGTGCTCCAAGTCGCACTTGTCGTCGATGCTAACATTCTCTATTTCTTATACTGGTCTTTTTTAAACCTCACAGCCAGAATTAACAACGGTTCAAAATTTTCTAGACAGATGCCACAAAAGGCGACACAGTTCTGTTATATTGAATATAAGAGTTTTATTAGAAAAACAAGACCATATTTTTTCGACGAATTTCTTAACTTAGTATCCACCCTCCAACGTGAGCAGGTCCCAGAAACAAAGGTTATCGATTGTAATTTACGCTATAAGAATAGCGCTCGCACGTTGATAAATACAGAACGTTTAAGAATACTCTTATTAATAGATTAACTAATAAATACGATCTAAATACGATCTTCACATGTGATGTAATACTATTTTTTATTATGATGTCAAATATGTAACATAAGATATGTAGTTTTTATCTTATGAGGAATGAAGACATTTATTATTGTAAAGATGACTTCTTCGTTAGCAAATCATTTATTTTCACTTCACATAAAGTTTTGCACACTTTCTACACACGTAAAACACTAAAGTTAGATAAAAACAGAATCTTGTTTAAAAAAAAAGCTTATACCAGAAAATGTTCAGTTGAAAATTGTTGACAGTTATTTTATAAATCTACAAAGCAAATGATTAGACAAAGAAAGCTCGAAATTGAGTAACATGATTTTAAAAAATTGTCAGCATGGCATTGTGAATTATTTTAAGATGTTGAAAATGATACCAGCTTTTAACTAAGAGTACGGTCTTTTACAATGGCCAGTACTTTTTGCAAGGAAAACTATGCAGGCATTGCGTTTGTTTTGTTTTTTTTCTTTTGGTCGGGCGATTTCTTTACTCCCAGTATTCCAAAAATACTGGTATATTCATTAAATTATAACAACCAAGTTTTTCAAATGACTTTAAAACCTTTCACTAAATTCAGATGAGATGAAATTGTAAAAATATTAACGTACGGTATAAGCAAACCAGTCCTTCTATCGACTCTGGTCTGGTATCCGCTTAGCAAATAAAAAATTACAATATAACTTGACCAA
>NC_090884.1:45237310-45332310 GCF_036669925.1 Montipora capricornis
TTCTGATGGGGCATACAACAAAAGTTCGAGAGGTTGTAACGAACATCTTAGCCACACAGATGATTTGTTTCACGTTAATTGAATGTTTATCACCTACTAGTAAAATGGAATGATTACACAAGTTACTTTGATGTTTTTTTTGTGAAAAATTATCAGATAACGAAGTAGAAAGTCAAAATGTCAAAGACAATCAAAGATATCAAATTATTATAAGAGGTACTTAATTCTAAATTCCAAAATTTACTTTTAGCAATGTTATTTCAACATTTCGACTAGCCGATTTTCCGCAATTTGCCTTTTTCTCAATGTTTGCCCCCCAGCATAACACATGGCTAATTTGCATGACAATTTGAAAACCAACATGGCGGCTATCCTGAATAAGGCCTATTTAGTCACACCCCTTCCCTTACACCAGTGTTGATTTCAGGCGTGTGGAACGCATGCTCTGCATCTCGAGATTTTCAGATTAAAGGAGAGAGTTGGAATAAAATTTACTGATTCATCATTCAACACAGAGACATTAGAGCGATTGTGCGTTTACATGAAACTGCAGACGTCAAACGGCACACAACTGCTTGTCACAAAACCATGAAAATAGACCAAATAGGCTAACTCCAATGGAAAAACCTTAAATAACAATGACCACAACCAGGTTTTCTGAGCCCGCGAGACTGAGCACCCCCAACAAACCATTTGTTTTAACGAAAACCGCTGGTCAGCAACCTGGTTCTGGTCATTGCTGTCTAAGGTCTTCCAACTCAATGTTGTACCCAATTTCCATGTCATTTAAATATGAATGCTACATTATCATGCAAATACAATACACAAAGAATCTTAATCCCGGGAGATTTGAATTGGGTACAACGTTGATTTAGCCGCTTATGTCTATTCTCTTAGCGTAACTTTACCCTCGCTTTCGAGAAGATCTGTGTAGATGTCAGGTAAGAATGAAAGAAAATCAAGCCAGGTTCTTTGATTTTGGCGAAACGATTCCAGTCTTTTGTTGCCCTTGCCTTAACCGCGATGCTAAATCTGTCTATTATCACTGCTTTTTTCTCCCGTTTGTGGTATTTATACGCTCTGAGTGGGAGTGTCAGATTTTTTTTTCCCAGGTGATCTGGTGACGTAATTTGGAGAACTGGAAAGGAAAATTTTAACGCCGTATCCCACAACCGCACGCGGCCTTAGGTGTTGTTTCCAAACTCCATGCAGTATTTCCATCGCCAAAGCTCAACAGATCATTCCGTGTCTACCACATTTCCTGTTACTGAACGAACTTTCAATTAGACCCGACGAGGTCTGACTTCGCCTCTGCCATGTTGAATTCGAAAATAAGGCTGCGCGCGGTTGTGTTACGTCACCTGGGTTAGATTGACTTTCCCGGGAAAAAACCGCGCAGAACTTTGTAGCCCATCACAAGGCTTTTATAATAGGCCACGTTCGATATATCAATATTCACACAAGGCTACGAGGCTTTATGGTTAAATTTGAATATTGTTTTGTTTAGAAATCTCCCTTGAGACTTGTGAAACAAATAAAACAGAACTGACCCGTAAAATTTGACCATAAAACCTCGTAGCCATGCCTGAATATTGATATATCGAACGTGGCCAATAGCCCTTATGCGTGATGATGACTGACTAGCAAATTTCATCAACAAGCCTCGAATTCGAAAATCAAACTTGTAAATTTAAGCATGCGCTAAATCCCAAAGGAGAAAACTTGAAAAGAAAACTCACGTGCGAACATTATTGCATGTCCAAGTAACGTGAATTATTTTGTGCAAACGAGGCTTGGTGGTGAAATTAGCTAGTCAGACGTCATCACGCATAAGGACCATTAGTTACTACACTTGAGATTGAGCTGGGTCACTTAGGCGATTCGAAACTAAGGGAGCTTTCCTCTTGTCAGAACTGGCCGGCCAGACCCGTCAGTTTTCAAAGAAAATGGAACAGTTTGAAGGAAGACTTGCATGATAATCTCTCGCTTTCTTCTGGAGTAGTTCATATCACCCTAGAAGGAGTTCCAGATGCATGGTCTGACCGGTCAGTTCTGTCTAATGGAAAGCGTCTTAAGTCACGGTTACGAACTCGTTTGACAATGATTTGGTCTATGAAATGCCGTGAAACAGCGAATCAAGTAATATAGTTGTACTCTCCCTGTGTTAAGATCATGGATGTATCTAGCATTGCACTTCGTCAAATATGAAAATACGCCGGACAAACCAAACTCTTGATATGAATAATCTCGTTTGTAAAACTCGCAGTCTCCAATTATTTGGCTGGACCTTATACCAAGATGGATGTTGTATCACCTGGTCCCCGGGCCCCGCCCGGGAGAATCCTTCCTAATCTGAATATTACAGCTCTTTCATATTCCAGCACTATCTGTGAATTTAAAAAATCCAACATGGTTAATTTATTCTTCTTGCTTTTGTTTTACGGTCATTTATGTTAATTATTCTTCAAGAAGGCCTGATGTCCGTCGTTATTCCCTACGTGTCGAGAAGGAACTTATGATGAAAGTCCCGTGTAATACTTAGCTTAGGCTTCGCAAGAAATGTCTTAACTAGAACCTTCACTGTTATTGCACTTTAATAGCGCTAAAGAACGGAAATATTGGGTTATATGATATTTTTTTTTGAAAAAAAGAAACCCCAACGTCGTAATGAAAAAGGGATTCATCACCAATTATCCTAAATTTCCGCAGCACCCTTTTCCGCAGCACCTGTCACAACCTCTTCTTTTTGATTGCGCGCACCTTAAATCTTAAATGGCGGCGTCCGGGAATTTAAAAACACACATGATTGCACTTTTTGCCCAAACTCTGAAAAAAGAGTCCCTTCAACGACATATGACGATGTTTACATTGACTTCGCTTTCAGATATTCACGTTTCCTTTTTTTTTTACTATGATCATTTTGAATGTATTCTGCGATTCATTAAGTCATAGAGATCAGAGATGTTTCAGTTTTTGCTCACCTTTAGACAAAAGAAAAGGGAAAACGGCATCGTGACAATCACCAAAATATAACACAGAACTGTTATTACGATACCACATATCCCCAGTTCTCCTCCGTCAGGTTGACTCGCTGAAATGTAAACATTTGACAGCTGACTGACTGATGTCGCTCCACCCAAAATAAACTACGCTTTTGATAAAATTCCGTCCTTGTTTTTCAGTATCGCTGTTCCAGAGCAGACTTTCAGATTTTACCAGTGTTTGTGAGAAATTCAGTACGCACAAACCTTACCAACAGTTCTTGGACAAAACGTTCACTGTACGGTCGCGTTTCACATTTTTTTTAGGGGCGATTCACGAAAACACACGAATTTACAAAACACAAGGTCATTTTAGTTTCTTTTGTTGAATGGGATTGAAACCTTAAAAAGATATAGGGAAGAACTAAGAACGTTTTACCGACCGATTTTTATATTGGAGATAACCACGGATGGACCACTGGATTCTCATATGTCAAGATCCTCTACCTTGACATACCTCGAAGACGCTAAAAGTTAGTTGGGAGTCTTGAAAATGGGCTGCCAAGCACTAGTTAATACGACCTTGTAAAATGCCATTAAAAGATAAAAGATAAAGGAAAGTCCCTCCCATTTCGGTTAACATTGTAAACAAAACCATAACACAGAGAAGATACCAGTTGAATCTGTTTCCATTGACGCACCGTCTGTAACCTGCACGAAATCGGTTTAATAAACTTATGCTTTATTCCAAACGGACGATGTATAAAGGACTTCTTATCTTACTAATTTACAGTTCATCGGCGATAGCGTTTTTCGTTGATAGCAAATGTTAATTCCTACTTCCTGCATGCAAAGTTTAGCGTCAGCACTGCAAAACTCATTGATTTTTATTACTTAGTTAATTGCCGTTACTAGATGGTACCGGTAAGTTGGTAAAGAGTAAAACGAATTCTAACGACTTCAGCCGGCCGGTGGAAACTGATTGTAACTAACAGGAATCATCCCGTGAACTATTCTGACCCTCTTGGACAATTAGAATAGTAGGGCGTAGGGAATGTTTTACAAATATTACTAGTCAGTTTACCCATAGATGGTTATTTCTATAATAACTTCAAGTAAAACAATCATTAATAAACAAATTGAAGCCAAAATGGCTTGACTTAGTAGTATATATGTGGCAATATAATGACATTGTTCACACTTAAAATTAGTTGCAGCGAAAGAAACAATGCCTTATTCGTAGATCGTACGAGGATTAACATGGAATAATGGATACATACAGCTCATGCATTGTATTCGAGGTAGACCTCTAATTTGACATCCCCCGTGTTGCAAGGATTCCTCCGACATACTGATGCCTTTGAAAGCACTGAAAACTAACGCGGCTGCCGCTATGCCAGAAGTTTGTATACAGTCGAGATGATCTAACTTCATACTTTAGTCACAACCCATGGTACCTGTTACACAAAGGCAAATTCACAACACCTGTTGCGTGGACCAAACTAGTCTTATTCAAAGTAAGCTTCGAAAATGCAACTGTACAATCGTCTGGGAATAATATTTCCGAGGTTTCCATTTGCTGATGGATCCATAAAGCCTTAATTTACATGAAATCCCAAATTTATTTCAGCGGCATAGAGACTTCCCTGTCGAAATCGACCCAAACTAAAATTTTAGCGACTTTCCCTTCGATTGAATGATTCTTTTTATACCCGGAAAATTATTTGTTTAGCCTCGCCGTTCCCCAAAAGACTCTTCGCGGGCGATAATTAGCGTTTAAACAGAAGTGTCCTGCCATTTTAGAATCAATGCTTAATTGAGTCGTCTCTTGTGCAGCCTTGTTCAGGCTCTTCTGCACAATAAGGCAATTTCCAACTAATAACAAGAGCCTCTTTAACGCATAATTCAAATAAGAGGTTTCTTGAAGTGCTGTTCTTTTTGATTCCTTGCAAAAATTTCTGGATAAGTAGGGTTTTGACTACAAAAGCTACTTCAAGGAAATGGAATTCGTTAATTTAATTATGGACTCGATCGTTTACTGTTTTTAGGGAACTCTCGCTGGGCGTTGTTAAGTTGGTACTAGGCAATACAAAAAAACAATGAGAACTATTTAACTCCTTTTTTCGTGCCAGACCTCTAACGAAATTTAAATTCATTGCCAACTTCACAGTCCATGAAAAGCGAACGAAATTATCTTCTCATGGGAAGAGTTTTCAAGTATTGAACACAGCAGGCGATCGCTCGCCACACAGCGCGATACTCCTTGCCCAAATCAGTCTCTCCAGCTCTCCCAGACACTAGCGCAATGTTGCCCATACCTTCTAAAGCTTTGAGTTGATATCTCTCTCGAGAATTGGAAAACGAAAGGAAAAAGGCCTAGCTATGAGCCTCGAAGTCATAGCACCCCATTAATTTATAAGGTGTAGTTAGCTGTCTGACTAACTAGTAAGTGTTTATTCGCAATTGAGACGCTATATGGCATAGAAGACCTCGTCTGATGCCAAGGGATTGTGATTTCCTCGTCAAGTACTTGGTCACGCCGGTGGAAAGCGAACAGCGTGCAGTGGAATCGACCAAACAACAACAAGGCAGTTAATTAACATCAATTTTTAATTTACTCATTCTGATTCCAAAACGCAGTAATCGATTTCTCAATAGAATTTTAATTACAGTGGCTGTGGCGAAAATAGATACTTCAAATGCGGATGTTGTGGTCCTGCCACTTAGACTGGTATGGAGTAAAATTTTAAAAACATTCGTGAAGAAATAAGACAACCAAAGAAATATTGCTTTGGCCAATCACAGCATGTGTCGGCATTCAAATGAGCCAATCATAATGAAAGTAAATTAATGCAGCCGCCACAAAGCGCGGGAAAACGTGAGCGAGAAGTCACGTAGTTGGTTCAGCTTACGCCTTTGGTTGACTGAGAATATGGCACGAGATGAAATTTTAATCCTATCCTTTGAAATTCCCTGTAAGACGCTAGGCCATACATGGAAGGGCTTGCATCGGCTAGCCAAATACACGGATGTACCTGGAAACAAGCGCAAGAGGGCCCAGTAACACAGATGCCAGGAATCTCGACCAAGGTGTATTCCAGTGGAAAAATGCCAGGTAGCGGGAGCTTACGTCAGGGAATAATATGACTCCGTTATGAAAGCAACAGGTTTGTGCTGCTATATTCGTTAACATCATTAACGTAACTGTAAAAACTATCTGTGCTATGTGAACGCCACGCTGTGGTCAACCTGATTTTGAAGTATCCATTCTTATCCCACACCCATTTCTTTACATTATCGACTTAAACTATGACAATGCAAAAATACAGCTCTTTGTGACCTCTGCTTTCATTGACGGAACCGTTTTGTAGGATGCCACTATTTTGTTTTTTGGACGGGTTGGAGGACATTGTCTGTTATTGCGAGGTGCGCTGAAATGCTCATTCTGAAGTCGACTAGATCTCTCGTCACGGTGATTACAGCTTGAAGCCGCTCAGCTAATTTTTCACTGCAAATGCACAAGTAACGGTAGCGAAAACAATTCGAAGTTGTCCTGGTGATCAAGTCCAACAAGGTCCATTTAAGGTTATGCACATCGCACATCAAGAGTACAGTGATATACTATCGAGCATTTGATGCCTTCTCCCACTAAAAGAAAAAAGAAATAGCAACATGATTAGGATAAATAATGGAATAAACACAAACTCAAAAACCCCACATCTACACAAAGGGGTCGATTCTCCACAACGCTGAGAAAACACGGGGTGCTTCAAGCTTCTCGGGTCACGCAACCACTTCAAGGAGGCCAAATACAGGCCAAACCAAAATATCGGCGAAAATCGAGCAAGCACAATGCAAATTTGCTGAAAAGCGTGGCCTCCTGATGAACAAGCACAAACGATTACGGCAAGGCATGGAATTTTTTTAATGCTTTTGTCAAGCCACAAGACCCGTATCAGAGTTCATCGACAAACAAGTCAAATTTGGTGCGCACACCATCCTACAAGGCCACCACAGCCACACAAACAGCTAATGTTCAGTGTGGAGGTCTCGAAATTTGTTGCAAAGTCCTCTCCAACAAGCGGCAGAGTACATAAGAGTTGAGCGCGACCAATTCTTGAAAATGTCGAAGGAAAGAGCGTTTTGACACGGTCATGCACGAGTACATGATACTGCGATAGTTTCGATCGAAACTAGCAGTACGACACAATGAAGGAATGGAAAAAAAACCAGAATTAAAAAAAAACTGTCTGTGAAGCATTCTCTGATCTCACCTTGATTTAATTTCATTTTAATGCGACTTGGCAATAACTTCTTCACCAAGTTTCTCCAATATTTCTTGCCTATAATCATCGAAATCACCATCCACTTCAGTTATTGCCTGACTTTCCACAACCCACAGTTGACAAGATGTTTCAAGAATAAGACGCGCATCGTGGCTCACTAGTAAGACTCCTGAAACGAAACAAAGTGCAGTCAAAATGGCGATTTTTGGTGTCTGGTTGCGTCTCTTACAACGACTCTCGTCATTGGCTGAGAAGACAAAGAGCCAAAACAAAATTGTATGAATGAAATACATACGACAGCACATACGAAGTACGAAGTACATACGAAGTACATACGAAGTACATACGACAGAAAAAATGGACCCTTATCGGGTTTACCAGTTTCAGCTGTATTTCTTACCTCCAGTAAATTCATTTATGGCGTCAGCAAGAGCATCTATAGATTCTATGTCCAAGTTATTCGTAGGTTCGTCCTGTGATAAAAATGACAGAGGTTTCAATTGCATATCAAAAATCCTGTGGATGAAATTTGTATTGTGTGTGGTTGCCTTAAGGTTTACAACTCTCGCGAACTTCTCAACCCATGAGAGACGAGAGAAAGGTGGGGAGTAACCGCTAATTCTTCGCGCGGGCCCTGGGTAACTCCGGCCGGCAGACCGAATATCACAAGCATGGCGGAGGGTGTCTCGATCCGTGCGTCCAAACGAGTTATCCAGACCTTGCAAGAAGAATTAGCGCTTAGTCTCTCACTCCCTCTCCGATAAGCCCACTTGAAAATACCGCGATCAATTAATCGTTTCAACGGACCACGAGTGACATGCGGTGATCACCAAGGACATGCGCAAATTCAGTAACGCAAAAGGTACTAGTTAACGACAGGTTAATGAGCCTCGGTCTGATGCTTGTTCCTACGTTTGCCTCGCTCGTGAAAACAAGCCCTACACGAAAGGAATGATATATTTAAACTTCAAACTAAATGCTGAGGTTGTAAAATCACTTGAATGAGCTTCTGGTTGAGTATCGTAAAACTAAAAACAACGTAATTACTTAAGCCAATCAGACGCAAGCAATCGAATGGGCGAATCGTAAGGCAAAGCAAGTACACGTAACCGGCCGCAAGTCGCTATTAGTTTTTCTTCGGCATCCGACTGATTGAGAATGGGATGGTTGCTCCTGTACCAATCGCGAACTGCACATTGCACGTGAGCATTTTCCCGCGCCTTGTCTGTGAAGTGATTGGTTAATTACGGTTTTTGAGCCTTTTTGCGATCGCTCGTGGTGATAAAAAAATACTCAACAGAAAACCACTCTCAGCCAATATACAAAACTAAATAAATTACGAAATGACTTTTCCACACGAAGCCCGGAAGAAAGAATTAACCAACACTCACCAGTACAATGACATCCGGGTTACTGAGTGCCAAATCCGCGAAAGCAACACGTGACTTCTGTCCACCTGAAATCGAGGTTTGCACAAACTAAAGTCAAAAAGTTGGCTGATGTTGCGTTGTATCAGACACAATCTCCAAACCGAGGTTGACAAAAATACTCTGAACTGCGGAATCTCAAAAAAAGAGTTCCTTCATGTTTCTATCCGTCTTTGGCTCTTGCATTCTCGACACAGGTTTTGACAATGAACAGTGTTTATGCTCTATGTTTGGCCAAAATGACCTGGATCGCGGTTTAGGTTAAGCACCGCCTCGACTTTGTTACAATAAACGGCCCAAAGTTTACAAGAAAGGCAGTTAAATTTTTAGAATATTGTCACAAGACGCAAGTTTGGTCAACCTCGTTTCCTTTAAACACAAATGTAGTTTCTATAGAGGTCACTGTCCAAAGAACGACAATGAAAGCGGACTTCAATTAAAGTGCACCTAATCCCAAAATATTTTTTTTGCTAAAATGAATCTTTGCAACTGTTCGAAACGCATTGCGGCCATTTTTTCATTTTTCTAACAAATCCTGGCATCTTATAGGCTTCGAAAGTTGCGAAAATCCAAGCATCTTTTGTTCACGACCGAGTCAGAAGGGGAGTGGGTCTATTCCTGATTTGACGTCACAATCTACTTTGCATGCATTTTTACAAAGCGTTAATTAAATGTAAATCAGTTTGTGACGTCAAATCAGGAATAGACCCAGGATTTTCGCAACTTTCGAAGCCTATAAAATGCCAGGATTTGATAGAAAAATTAAAAAATGGCCGCAATGCGTTTCGAGCAGTTGCAAAGATTCATTTTAGCGGAAAAAATATTTTGGGGTTAGGTGCACCTTAAGCAAGCAGGAGAAGAAGGTGCTCTGACACGAAAACTTCACCAGCAGAAGCTCTCAAACTTTCCCTTTTAAGCAAAACACCAGACCCTAATGCCATTTATCCTCCATACGCAAGTTACGTCATCGCCAAAACGGTGACACAAAAAACAAAATGTGTCTCACTCCATTCTCTATTTTCGAATTCCCCATAATACACTTTGTTTGCCCCCCAAATTTTGCATAAACTATTGTTTTCAAATGCTCTTGGGGACACTGCATATTCCCAAGAGCATTTGAAAACAATGATTTATGCAAACTTTGGGGGGCAAACAAAGTGTATTATGGGGAATTCGAAAATAGAGAATAGCTTCTTTGTATTTATCATCAATATTGCGGCGATGACGTAACAAAGTTGTCGTTACCTGTAAGGTCACGTGGTTACAAGTCAAGACAACAGCAAATGAATCGGCAACTAACCTGACAAATCCCTAGTTTTGATGGTGTGAGCATGGCTCACTAAGCCAAATCTTCCCAGGTGTTTTCTTGCTGTTTGATAATCCAAGTTATACTTTTTCTGAAACCGACAACCAGTAAAAACAAAAAAATCTAGTTCATGTGCAAATTGACAAAGCCTTGAATAAAAAAGGTAACTATTTCAATATTTCACTTAAAGTGCCCCTGTGATTAAAAAAAATCACTTCCTCTTCCTTTCTTTGCAGATTTTGAAAGTGTGTTTGCTTGACACCTGACTGGCAAAATTTTGAGCTTGGACGTCTATCCAAAGGCCGTTTACTTTGAGTGTAAGTTTTGGATTTCACAGTCCGCCATAAATCACGTTCAAAACTGATCGATTGGACTTCAGAGGGTTGGATCCAAAAAAAGTGACACCATTTTCTCACTGGCTTAAAATTTCAGCGTGTGAATACAAAACGCGAGATAAAAAGTCTGAAAGCCCAAAACTCTCGTGCTGCATATTAATCTTGCGACATGCACACACATTGCACTCTTAAACCGGTGAGCCTTTGACGTCATTATCTCCTCGATCCAGCTCTCGCACGATCTTAAAGTTAGTAATGGCGGACCATTAAATAGGAAAATTCCAGTTAAGATAAACAGGTATCTTTTTTAAATCAAGGCTCAAGACTTTGGTCGCTTGGTGTTTGTTTGGTCATAGTTTTGAAATCCAAAGAAAAATAAGAATTGATTTTTTGGTCACAGTGGCACTTCAAACACGAAGACGCACGATAAAAAGTGGTCAACATTAGCCTATTCTATCCACCGGGACCTCCTTGTTCGAGAGAGATTTTCGGGGTATGACCCCACCATGTATTGAATACTAAAGGCTGGTTTACACGTAGGACGCAAGCATAAGCATAAGCAACATACGCAGGCGCATTAGCTTGTTGTTAATTAGTGTCTTTTTTTCTAATGAAAGGTACCAATTACCAAAACGCTACTGCGTCTGCTGCTTGTGCTTATGCTAGCGTCGAACGTGTAAACCAGCCTTAACCGACAAAGGTTGGGTTTTGAGATCAAATAAAGTTTTAGGCTAATTAAACTTAAGATTAGCTTTTCGGAACACAAGCTGGACATTACGAAAACTTACCAAAAGACCGGTGTGCGACATTTGCAAACTGCAGACTGCGTACAAATAGGCCTTTTTCGATATATTAAAATTCAGCTTGATAGTGAGGCAGTAAGGACAGAGACAAAGGAAAGTGGATGATATGTAAATATTTTTCACATCCATTCCAACGTGTTTTTATAGTTTTGTCCTCACTGCCTCATTATCAAGCTGAATATTTGATATTTCGAAAATGGCCTAGTGCGCCGATAAACCGTCTTTAAGTCCAAGCACTTATTTCAAATAGCGCTGAAAAACAGTATTTCAGTCTAAGCACTCATTTTAAAACGGTTAGCTTTCAATGACTTTGACAACCCCAGTCTCTCTCGAACAAGGTGGGGCTAATATGTTGACCATAAAACAATCCAGCGAATACACCTCTTAACAGTTGTGTGCTTAGTTACCTGGCCTTTAAATGACAATGAGTTTGGTGTTGAACTTGTTATGATACAGACCTCCCTCCTTTTCTTACGTTAATGATGTTGTTGTCATGCTAATTAGTAAGAATTTACATAAGAAAAAAAGTGAGGTTTCTATCAAAACAAGGTCAACTCCAGCCTCACTTTCATTCATAGGCCAGGTAACTAAGCACACAACTGTAAAATGGACTATTCATCCAAGAGTGCGTGTTTAGTGTTTAACTGCTGAGTACCCGGTCACTTTGGCCCCGTCCACACGTATCCAGATATTTTTGAATCCACAACTTTTTCGCAGCGGATTACCAAAAAGATTCTGGTCAACAACGTAACGTATTCAAATCGAATTTGCCCGTCCACACGTAACCGGATTCGTTCTAGTATCCAGGACTCCTCTGCGACTATTGTCAACACAGCATGCGCCACCAGGCGTGCGAGTTGGCGGCAGATTCGCTTTTTTCACCTCGTGCACTGCTTCGTGAACATCTTTAGGACAAATATGTCAACAATCGGGACAGAAACCGAAGAACAATGTGAATAGCAAGGTTGACCATTCATATGGACCGATGATGAGGATGAACTTTTGCTTAAAGTCGGAGTGGAGTACAAAATACGGTGCACAGTGAACATAGCAAAGTTAAACTGCATACATGCTATAAGGCTTGAAATGAGTCCAAGAATTAGAGGAGCGATAGCATTTCGTTCAGCGGCCATGTTGAACATTTACGCGGAAAGATTCAAAGATTCCCACTCTGGAGAGCCGATTTCAAAAGCTGCAGATTCTCATGTCGGATTCGTCGGATACGGGCAGCTTCTGCAGGTACCGGAGCAGAAATTAGGTAAAACAAAAGAAACAAAAGACAGAAAACAAAACAACTCCAAAGCATACTAAATCCCAAGCATACTATGTCCCAAGTGACCAAAAACATAATGCTTTCCGGTACCTGCAGAAGAGCCCGAATACATGTGGACAGAAGGCGAATTTGCAAAGAAACAGTTGCGGATTTAAAAATATCCGGATACGTGGACGCCGTGAAACGCTTACATTATGTTTACTCATTATCTCTAAACCTCAAATGCTATGAGAAAACGGAAGGGGCGAGGCGATAAAGCTACAGTAGATTGTGAAGTATTAACACTACTTCATCAGACCTTAACAAAGTTCGTTTATCTATACCTGAAGATACTCCACTGGTGAATCTTCCATATTTAGCTACAAACAAAAGAAAACTTGATTAAAATAAGAAAACAGACATAAAAGGCATCTGGAGCTTATAAAGAGGAGCGTCCATCTCCACGAATTCCTTGATTCAACCCTTTCCCGAGTAAATTAATTTTTAGGAACAGGTTTTTCCCGCGCAAAATATCATATTTCCCTTGACGTCGAGATAGCTCTGTTTTGATTGGCTTTTATAACAATGGGCGTACAGAATCCTCCAATGGGGAAGTGTTCTATAAATAAATCCAATCGGAAAAGGGTTGACTCTTAGGCCAAGTATGGGAGATAGAGGCTTCCCATTGATGAGCTTGTTGAAAATACTTAACTATCGTTCATTACCTGATCAGCAGAGTGTTGGTTATAAGAACCTAAACGCTGAAAAATAAAAGCAACAACTTGTCAAACGTTTTGCGGTTCAGCAAGGTTTGTATTATAGGAAATTAACGCTTCACGAAACTTACCGCGAGTTTAAGTTGAGTTAATTTCAACGCTGTTAATTAAGTAGCGCGTTAATTTCCGTGACCTTGATTACCATTACTATATAGACACCGATGAAATACCAAGTGAGCTTTCGCGCGAAAACATGTTATCTTCACACGTGAAAAGATCACTGTTGCTATGGTTACATACAAAAACGCGCCTTTCGACGTCACGCCTTTCGTGAAATGATTTAGTATTTCATTGGTGTTAATATAATAAATAGAATATTACATGGTCGCTTGGAGATACGAAACTTCTCTTGTCGTGTTGAAAAATACTTCACTCGTCCGCTGCGCTCACTCGTGAAATATTTTGTAAGACTCGAAGAGAAATTTCCTATCTCCACGCGGCCATGTAATATCCTCTATTCCTTCCCCCCCCCACCAACCAAATCTGTGGCAAACTCCAGAGATTCTAGCCAAACTCCAGAGATTCTAGCCAAACTCCAGAGATTCTAGCCAAACAATAGATTTTATTCCCGCACTTTATTTAAAATCAGTTTTTTACACTAGAAAGTCGTTTACTTTACCTAAACTGCATTTTCTGGGGGAAGGGGTTGCGGCAGACATGTTAATTTCCAACATTTTGAAATTTTGCCCCCTCTCTCGCGTCTATTTCCAATGTTGGGAAGCAAATTTCTCTTGAAGTTGAGTTAATTAAGGCCGCGTTAATTAACACGAGCGTTAATTTGCTATATATTATATCCATAGCTGTCAAAGAGAATTGACGAAACATACACAAGTCTCGAAGTCAACTTACAAGTCTGTGATTTCGTATTGACTCTCCCTTCAACTGAAATAAACATAAGAATGAAAATGCTAAAGTCATTAATTAAAACTGAATTTCAAAGAGTCCCAATCCTAGAAAATTTCGATAGCAAATTGTTAAACGCGACAAATTCAGGAGACCAGGCAAGCGTAATATGCAGGCGCTATTCTTTTCCACTGATGATTCTGGAATCTTCTTTAAACAAATCCCAGTGTTTCTACCAGGAGTCGTATCGAGTGTAATGTGATTTTTTGGGGGAGTAAGTTTGGTGAAGTAGTGAAAGCAAATGTAAGCCCGGGGTTCAATCCCAGAGTCAACATAAAACGTGGGTTGAGTTTGCCTTTTCTCTACTCTGTTCTGAGAGTTTCCGGGTTGCCCCTCTCAGCAAAAACCAAATATTGCTTTACTTTGCTTTAATTTGGCTTAACTTGATTAGATTTAAAAACTCCCCAATAGATGGAGCACGTGTGCTTAGCAAAAAGGCCCTAAACTTTTAGTAATGTTTTACACCTTATTCCAATAGTATTCTTTTGTTTCCTTGCAAATTGGCCCTTTAAGCCTTGCTTTCAAACGTAAAATTCAAAAGAATATTTAACCTTGAAAGAGGCCAAAAGGGCCCATTTGCAATCAAACAATACTTAACTGGCGGCCATTTTGGAATAAGGTGTATTGCTAGTATTATGGTTACTGTCATCATCATCAATGAGCTACATGAATTCATGTCTTGTGGCATCTGCCCTGAATAATACTTCTATGACCGAGATTATCAAAACAGGCATTCACGCAGGTGTAGTGAAGCAGATCTTAAATATGAATGAAGAGATGAATTTTTCGGTGATGATATCATTTCAACCAATGAAGCACGAGATTCCTGTGTAACAGGTAAGACTTAACAACTAAACTATGACCTGGCAAATCACAAAACCTACCGGTTCAAGTTGACCTATTAAAAGCTTCAAAAAAGTACTTTTGCCAACTCCATTATTACCCACAACAGCAACTGCAATTCAAACAAAACAAAACAAAACAATAAACGAACAGTTTGTGTCAAACTTTGTGTGTGCTCACATTATTGATTGAACACTTTCTGATAATAGATTGATTAAAAAAGTAAAATACTTACAGATTTGAAAATAAATACCTAACTTCGAAAGAACAATCAAGAGCTGCGGAGAGGGAGGGGCTGTCCTACCGTGTTGTTTTCTCCTAATCCTCGCCCCCTCCCCCCCCTCCCCTTCACTTTCAAACGTACTCTGCGGCCCCTGTCAAAGCCTCTTTTTTGTGATTTCATTTATTTGACAACTTTCTTCTCAAATGACTGTTCCTCTTAACAGTTAAAAATATACTTGTCGCCTTCAGAGAACACAATAGAAATGGCTGGTGAGAAAATGAAGCGAATGACACAAGAAAAGAATTTTCTCTTACTTCGAGATTTCATGTCAATTCCAAAATCCAGATTAATGAACAACTTAGGTTGGTTGGGGTAACCAAATGTTACAGCTGCAAAGAAACAAAAAGAATAATATAATAGCATGGGCACAAGCACTGCATACCAAGATGGAATGAAATGATAAAAGTGATGAAAATAGTTCGAGAACAGGGATCTTGATTTTACATTTTTTTTTACTGTGTTTAGATATGGCATTTCAGAGGGAAAAAACTTACCAGAGGAGAAAAATACTCTCTTTGGAATTCAAAATTGTTTCAATTCAAATAATAGTCACGTTTTCTTTTCTGCTGGTAAACTAATTTTCTAGAGCTTCAAACAGGGTTGTATATAACAGCCGGCTTCTCTGTAAGGTTTCGCCGGCTACTTTCATTGTTTGAAGAGTCAAGACATGTAGAGGAGATGATGTTTATGAGGTCTAAACTACTTGGGCTCAATGCAAATAAAAATTTGCAGTGCCTATCTTTTCTGAAAACACATAAAAGACTTCTGACTCAAGGGCAGTTTAAAAACGTTATGCTTGAGACTTTCGTTTTGAAAAAATCTTGCTGCTGTGGCGGGAAAGTAGGAACAATATGATTTGTTGTCCGCCATATTGGATTTCGATATCTTAAAACAGCCCCCGATTGTATCTTACAGGAAGGAAAAATCACTCAAGGACGTTTTAGTCCGCGCAAAACTTCCTTTAATCACGCCGCAATCATAAAAAAACTTGAAAACAAAGAAGCACTTTCAAAAGGTTTGTTCTCAAACCAGAAGGAAATTTACATATGATGTTCTGCTAGCAACACCCTCAGCCTGCATTCACGCATCTCTTACCACAACTCAACTGAGGAACAAAACTAGCCCCTGATCATTCACTAACCGCTCCTTCGTTTTCACTTCGAACCTTTCAGTTGATCATTTATAGCGAACGTAGAAGCTGAGGTCTCGTAGACTTTATTTAAACACTTGAACGTAACGCTCCTCGGAGTTAAATCCTACTTGCCCGCGTAAGTGCTCGTCCTCTCGAGGGCATCTCTACGCTTCAACATGACAACGGATCTTTATCCCACGTCACTCTTGATCAACTCTCACTGCTTTATGGAACTCCTAATCTCTTCGGAAACAACTGCATCACTCTTAAACCGCTCGAGTGATTTTCAATTTTCGAAATTACTACAACCAAGTTCCGCAAGCATATTTTCCCGCTAATTACACAATGGAACGAATGTGTGCCATCTTCACACCTAAACAGGATCGAAACATTCTTTACGCCATTGCCCAATTAGTATCCTCCAATCAGCTTCTTTATTCAACAACCAATCAGAAGCCTTTGCTGGTCTAGTCCTTCAAGTATGTGCCATGTTTACAAGTTGTCAAGTGGCAATATTTGCCATGCTCGTTAGCTCCAGCAAAACCACCAAAAAGATACAAAAAATATCACTCAACTTTTTGTTTATAGGGTTGTATTATTGAAATGTCGCTTCGTCTTTCTTTAAGTAACATGGTTTTCATAGTATAATTGCAGCTTGATTCATCCCTCTAATGTCTGAGTTTCATGGCCCAAAATGCCGGGAAATGCATTTCCTGGCATTCAGTTTTCAAAAATTTTCCGGGGAGCATGCCCCCGGACCCCCCTAGAAGAGATGGGCAAAAGCCCATCGTATGGGTCCTCCGGACCCACAACCGTCTACTTTGCAAAAAACCCCGGCTACTTAAAACCTTAAAGAAAACCCTGCTTCAAATCTCACTTTTATTTCAAATTAACTGCAGCGTAGGGTCACTTTACAGAATATTTTATCTGGCATAAGGAATAATGCAAGCTTAATACCCATAAGGACATACAGCACGCATGATCTATAGAAAATTATTTGAGATGGAGTGAAGTGAACTACCATACGTTTATTTGTCAACACACTCAGGGTTCTTCATAACCAATTTACGATACTGGTTGGCACACTTTCGCCAGAATGCTCGTCACACAGTTTTAAAATTGCTTAAGGAAAAGAAAGTTGCCCCTCTTCGGAACAAGGCCAGGCAGGCAAGGCCATAAACGTAGTGCCAAACAATGCATGAATTCTTTAACATAACACACTATTTTGATTTTTAGCAAAGGGCAGAAAGAAGGGGCTGACAGTTGAAAGTCCTTACCTGAGAAGACTTGAAAATCTAGTTGTATAAAGATAAAATTACAAACTTAAGGCAGCACTTTTCCTCAGTTATTTTAAGAGCCCGAGTCTTGGTCCAGCCTGGGTTCAAACCTGTCAACTCCCAAACAGTGGTCCAGTGGTCTCATCCAGCTGCACCAACCCGTCAAAGGTGCAACCAAGCCAACTAGTCAGCAGTACAGTTTGCTGGTACAGTGATCAATAGCATTACCTCTCCACACTGAATGTTGGTAAAAAAAGGTAAAGTCTGCGTTCGAGCCAAGGAGGCCCATCAGGCCAGCGCTTATCTCCGGTTTCCGTAGCATGAAGCGACTAGGAATATTTCCACTCCCCCCTGGATGGGATGCTAGTCCATTGCAGGGTTACCCCCAGCATTAAATTCGCTGGTACCCATTTATACACCTGGGTGGAGAGAGGCACCGTGTGAGTAAAGTGTCTTGCCCAAGAACACAACAACACACAACACAACTGAATGTTGGAAGGAGGATCAATGCCGATCCCTGTGTCACCATTTAGACTTGCTAGTAGAACCTTTGTTACCGGGTATTCACGTAAGCTGACACAAGCATAAGAATGTACTAAGTAAACAACAATGAGCACGTTCTTCTCATTCATATGCAAGGTTGTCAAAAGAAAACAACCGTGGGCAAAAATCATCACCCACTTTGTTGTCTTGGCCACCCACTCGAGTGCACTGATACCCACTTGAGCGCACTGATTCCTTATTTTTCACCTCCTGCTTTTCAAACACAGCCATATACTGAAAAACATTCACTGGTATGTTCTCAAGTGCATGCTTCTATGTTTATGTTTATGTTCATTCTAATAGCGTAAAGCACTTACATTTTAAACCCAAGATAGGTGGATTGAGTGGCGGTGGCAAAGGAAAGGAGAACTTGACAACATACTCTTTGGGTTTCTTGATAAGTTCCACAGGTTCAAGATCATCCTAGACAGAAAGAAAAATGTTACAACCCATAAAATGTATAGAGAATCTGACTGGTTTGGTTTCTAAAGGAAGCAGTGCTGCGTTGGCAGGTAAAAAAAAAATTGGTACAACTCTAATGGTTTTGTTTAAAGGGCCACATTCACCCAAATGTCCTTGTGGTCATTTGTTTTTGTTTCCAAATGACGGCTTGTCCAAATGCGTGATCTGATTGGCTGAGTGCAATCAGGCAAATAATGCAGGAAACAACAAGTCAGCTATTTGGATAATTTCGTGTTACACGAAATTCAGTCACTGTGCGAAATGACTTTTGGGCGAATGTGGGGCCTTAAAGTTTCCTTAATTTTGCAAGTTGTTTCCTTTTTGTCTCTTGGTTATTATGAAGTTGTATTTAATGCAGTGCAGCAAGAAAAGAACTGATGATCATGATAACCTTTGCTAATATTAAATGGCCCCTGTGTATTAACTTCTTACTAACTGAGTGCGAGGGCCGTACTGGGGAATATTGGCCCGAGGTCGTGGCAGTACGGACCGAGCGCAGTGAGGTCCGTACAAAAATGACCGAGGGCCAATATTCCCCAGTACGGCTCGAGCTAGCTCGGTTAGTAAGTAGTTTATTATATGGCTTTTTAATTACCTTTTGCTTTGTTTTCGCAAGCCCGTAATTGGCCCGTGGGCATTACGGGAGAATAATGCCCTTTAATTCAGTCACAATTAGCCAATCAGAGCGCGCGTTATATCGGCTACAAACACAAGCCATATAATAATAATAAATACTGCTTCCGACAAACACAACCTTAAGGAGCATGGATGGCACAGTCTGTTAATGCGTGGCCTTCGTGCAAGAGATCCTGAGTTTGATCCCCGGATCTCAACATCCTTGTTTCGACTTCTTTCCATTCTGTGTAGCTTAAATAGCTTTAAATACCCGTAAAAGGGAGCATTGATGGAGAGGGGGGAGTAAAATGAGTGCATCGTCGACCTCAGGTTTATCAGTTGAATTACTGTTACGAGTTATCGACGTTAAATATGGTTACTTTACTTTACTCTCTCACAACTTCGATAAAAGCACCCAAATCTCTTGGGTCTTGCTTCCCTGCTTACACCAAGGAAGGGTAAGATAAGGCAAGTTTCACAAACTGTTTGGCAACAAAAGACAAAATGCTATTCGTTTCACCCCAGCTACATGTTATGATGTGGTTATAAACATTCATTTTTTGTTACCAGTTAGCAAAGATCAAAATTACGTGGGGCACGCATGTTACAGAAGATTTTGTTCAACATAATATTACTTCACAATAAATGTGACACACAGTTGGGAGCAGGTCAATTTGTTACAAGGCTCATGTGCTCCTGTGAAAGGACTCAATGAAGGAAATGTAACCACATAGTTGAGGTGTGGGCTATAGACAGAAGAGAGAGAAATGACCCTTGCACTTATCGGGACCTGATAAATGATTTATTATCTTTCGTCTATAGCCCGCACTTCAAATATATACAGTGTACATTTCTTTCACTACAATGTTTCTTATTGGGAAATTCTGCAAAGTGACTGACCTCATTGGGCATATCTTTCTTTCCTCCCTTTTTGTTCTTTCTTCCTTGCACTGCCTTTGTTTTCTCTTCCTACAGAGTCCATTGAGTCAAACAACAATAACAATAACAATTATACATTTAATAGTTTTTTTTTTTGTGTTGAAGAACTTAGGAAAGTTGTACAGTATGGGGCCCAGTTCTCGGCCACAAAAAACGTAAACTTGTATTTCTTACCTTGGAATAGCCGTAAGGACTTGAAATTTCAAAGACACCTAGCTTCAGCATTCAGTTTACACATGTAAAGCTATCGACTGCTCAACGCTGTTTTCTCCCGAGTAATAACGAAAATGGAGGCTTCGTTCATGGGCCCAGTTATCGGCCAGCGAGCCCAGTTCTCGGCCACAAAAGAGTGCGCTTGATTCCTCGGAATAAACAACGTTTTATCACCAATTTTTGTTGTTAAGTCACTAATAAGGCTTGTGTTTGATATTTCGACCACAAAGTATCCTTAACGAGCTTTGTTTCATGTTAGAAAAGGACGTTTTTGGCACACCTAGTTTTTCTCGTAAATACATTGGCAAGCGAGGCTAAAAAAGAGTTGGGTATTTCAAAACGGGGTCCGGTAAGTCAAAACTCATAATTTTAATTTATAGCTACTGACGGAACATGCCACCCCGTTACAGCTTTACTTTTACAAATGATTTGACAAGAAAACTCCATACAAAACTATGAGCACTATTTAGTGTTGTCTACGGCCAGCAGGGTGGCCGAGAATAGGCAAATACGCAGAAGTACTAAGGAAATATTGAGGGGTGAATTTAGGTAAAGAATAAAATAGGCCAGGAAAAGTTTATATTTAACAGAAAGCTTTATCACTCTACGTTCATTATGCCAAGAATTGGCTCATTTGGGCCTCCTATACTGATAAAATACAAACTTGAATTAGACCATGTAATTCGAGTAGCCGTAAACAAACACGTTTTCGTGGAAATCAAATTCACCTACCTTCGTGTCACCTCGATTTGCTCACAGTATATAGTAGCTGTAAACTCAAAACTCGGCAGGACGAAAGACAAGGAATAAAGCTACCTTTAGAAGCAATTGCTTTTTATTCAGATTCATTTGCGGCGCTAAAAATAAGCATTGAACAAAAAGTGGCCGAGAACTGGGCCGCTTACTGTACATGTATGCATCCTTTACTGTAGTGCATAATACATGTATGCATGGATTAACCATAATGATTTGAAGTAATATTTCCCTCCAGTATTAATTATGAAAAAGACAAAATAATAATTTTTTGGTTTCCACATGATGCCACAGCAGCCATGTTTGTGCCCTTAAACAAGCAAAATGGTGGCATTGTGTCTGTCTTAAGTTAATCCCGCTGGAATTGAACTCTATTCTTCTCGAAAGTCCCGAAAACTTTTCGGGCCCGCAAAGCCATTTGTGAAACTGGCAACCGCTTGATTTGGAAAGCCGATCTTTTGAAATGTTTTTAAGGTAACAAAAAGCAAAATGACATTGAAGTTTGACGACTTAAATCCTCTCCATTCTTGAGATACAGAGGGAATTGTGCCACCCGAAAATGGCCCGTTGAGTTTCGGGACTTTCGAGAAATGGGCCTCTGGTCACTGATGAACTGAGTGACAACTTAGAATAAAGAACAAAATAAGCTACATATTTTTTCAGGGGAAATTAACTTTTGTGTATATTTACACTGAAAGCAGTAATAATTTATGTATTCAACAGACTTGTAAAAAGTAATTAATATTTTTACCGCTTGCTTCCTTGATTGACCAGATGCTTTGAGATCCTTCAGTTGCTTTTGCTAATAAAGTAACAAAAATTAATATTACTCAAGCTCTTATACTTTATTGTTATTATAACTTATAACTCCTGGTCTTTCACCTACCATTATTGTTCAGAAATTTGCATCAATATCTTCACAACCACCTCCAAGCTCCATCTTCTCCATATATAAAAATTATCATATAACTGAATAAAGGTTTGAAAGAACCCATGTCCCTCCGTTACTAGTCGGGTGTGATAACCACTGCACCACCAGGACAACCATGCTAGCAACACAACAATCGAAGATGTGATTTACGTGATTAGGGCGTGGGCCTATATACATATATATGTTAATATTATATAACAATATTAGAAGATGGAGCTTGGAGGTCGTTGTGAAGATAAACCAAAATGCATCTGGTGCATTTGCATAAATATCCAAAATCCGGCTGGTGCATTCATATAAATAAGACCTCCAAGGTCTTTGACATATTTCACACAGTGGATTGTCAGTCAAATTCCAGTACGTAGGAAAGGGCGAGACAGCCTTTAACCTACTGTACGACTCCACAATCACAGAAACCAGATTAAGATAAGGGTTAGAAGCTGCGAGCTCACAGAACACTTTTTGCACAATCCTAGAACTCACAACTTTGACATAGACACAACAATTATGATCATTGAGCAAATTAAACAAAGTGACATGGTTATCGAAAGAAAGAAAACTCCTATGCACAAGGAAAATATTTTGGCAAGGAAGACTTCATACACTGCACCTTGCAACCGAATGGAATGAATAAAAGAATGGGCTACAGAAGAGAGACACAAGCAACCTTTATGAAGTATTGTGTACATATATAGAAATGTTTAGAAACATAAGTTATCAAGGGGGTTTTGCTCTAACCTTCGAGATGAACAAACTTTCTGACTTCACACAAGAAACTAATTAACATTTAATTGCTGAAAGACACGCTTATCACATCATAAATAATTCAAATCATCTGTAATTACTTAACACAGAGCAAAGACCCCTGATGAAGACAGAGGCCGAAGCATGTTGGGTCTAAAATCAAGTGTTTCATAGTTGAAAGACTATCCTCTAGCGTGGAAACTATATGTATTTTAATTAACCAAGTTTCAGGCTTCACAAGTTATTAACATTGCTTTTTGTGACAGTTCTGTTTCATATATAGTCACAAAGTGACCACACTCATCAGGCAACTTAGGTGAATGACTGTTAATTTCAAATGCTGCCAATGATAAACTGAAGCACGCGTGCGCAGTTACACTACTAAACTTGTGTGCCTGCTTCAGTTTATCATTGCCAGCATTTGAAATTAATAGCCGTTCACATTCTTTAAGTATCGTTACACTTACGCACGATCATATTGCTACATAACTGTAATGATGCTTAATTATCTTACTTTTCTGCAACCTATATTAATATTTTTGTTGCTACTTTTTATTTCTATTTTCATGTTCATTTTACTCTCTTTTATTTTGTTCAAACTTGACAAACTGTAATGACAACCTTCTTTTTTCTGTCGCTTCCTGCCTCGACTAGCCAATGCTATTTGCAGGAAGTGACCATTTGAATTTTTTTCTTTCTTTGTTTTGGTAGTAAATAAAATTGATCTACTCTTGTGTGCTCCTTTCCATTCTTCTGTTTATAAATTAACATAAACTTACCTGTTTATTATAAGCTTTCTCTTGTTCTTTAACCTTCTGTAGGTACATTTTCTTAAACTGCTCTGAAAGGAAATACATTAATGAAAGCAAAAAAGTCAGTTACTCATTTTCTGGATAAATGATATTAATTAGACAAGTATAATTGTACTAAAACAGTGGATAGCATTGAAGGCACGCTCTGATTGGCTACTCACACTCCGAAAATCCTTTGCTATTCAATTTTGCTATTCACCTCTGAGAAACTTGTGCATAATTTGCACCCAAAAATATTGTAATCATTGCAGGAAAAATTGAGTTCAGATAACCTTTTTGTGCTATATTATCTCACTGTTTTGGTATATACTAAAACAACTATTTACCTCTGACAGCTCTCCGCTCAACCATCAGTGACCACATATCATTTCTAAACAGTGAAAAGTTCTTCGTACACATTCCTCTCATGCCGCGTCACGAATGACACGTCACGAATTGGGGTGCTTCAAATGAGCAAGTCAAGCAAAGTTGAGCAAGTCGAAATTCAAATGGGATCGATCATTTTTTTGGGGGTGCAAACAGTTTAGTGATTTCGGTAGTAAAATGTAGAATGATGGTATTTTAAAGAGGACATAGCTTCTGAGTGGACGTAGATGTTGCTAAAAATAAACCCTTCCACACCTGAAATGGCACCCATTGATGACTAAAATTGTCTGGCGTTAGATGCACATAGAGTAAAATGTGCAAGTTTATTAATATAGAGATACTGATGAAATACTAAAATTTCCCTTTTTATAAAAGGTTGTATCTTCACTGCACACAGTGAAAATATATATTTTTAATCTTTCACATGTAAGGATATAGGTGTTGCCATGGTAACTAACATGATTAGCTGATAAGAAGTTAGCCTCCCCTTCCTTAATACTATTGTGCTGTAATATGACTCATTTTTGGCATTATCATGATCTGTTTTTCTAACTTTCATACAGAACTGTATATAGTTTCACGTTACACAGCGTGCATTTTTTAGCGGTTGATGACCACCTTTTCGCCATTTCGAAAATGAAAAAAAAACAAAGAAGTTGCATTTTTAATCTGGACAGATCATCAGTATCTATATAATAAACAGAACATGACATCTATGGCCACTTGGGGATACAAATTTTTTCCTCATTTGCTGCACTCACTCGCTCACTCATGAGAAATACTATCAGCACTTTTAAAGATAAAACTCATATCCCAATGTTATGTCCTCTACATCACTCTTACGAGGGAAACAGTTTAAAAAAAACCTAATCTCCGACTTCTTAATGTATCTATAACTGCCACAAAAAGCAGCACTCTGTGGCAAACATATTAATGGTTTCTGTGCAGCATCAGGTTCCTTTGTTACGCCACTTAAAACAAAGTTCATCATTCCTGAACTCGGTCCATTTGGTATATTTTGGATTAAAATGAAACATTTAATGTCAATAGTTTGCCTGTGCACATCAAAGCCTTTGATTTATCTCACAGTACTTTAATTACTTATTGTATTCAGTCATATACATGTACTGTACCATAATTTCCTCGGTAGTAGTACAGTTTCTGTTGATCTGTTGATCAAAAAATGACATCAGTAATTTTGCCAGAATTTAGTATCACAGTAACTATTGTTGGTTTGCACTCACTTGATGAACAGCTACATTGTATGTTTTTCAATGAAATCAAAAGAAAACACTTTTGTAACAGTACAGATTGGTCTGGGACACAAACATGGCCGCTGTTTCTTTGTTTAGGGGCACAAACATGGCAGCCGTGACGTCATGTGAAAACCAAGAATATCTCCCACTTAATATGCATGCCATGATTGTCACAGTGCACTGTATTCCACACAATGCAGCTTGCTTGACTTCGTGGTGTGCTTACATAGTAACGTCATTTGGTTACTAAAACATGTACGGTACATGTAATGAGTATCTAAACTACCACTAGGTTAAGCCTTACTACATGACTGTGTCTAGATGTTATGGCTCTTTGTTTATTTACAGTTAAAAATAATAATTATTATTATTATTGTCCTCATGCATAAACTGACATGGGAAAAAATACAGACCATAACTGACAGTACAGCAATCAAACTGGGTTAATAAGAGGTATGCTCAAAAAGCAAGTGATTCAACTTGTATGATTTCATACCTAAATGCATAATATCTGTACAGATGCTGTCCAAAAAGTATTGATCGTGAGACACAATGAGCAATGTCTTCTTCCAGTTTTGAAGGTAACTAAAATATGGTTCAAAATCAAAAGAAGTCAATATTATTGTTTTGTGTATAATTTAAAGTGTACTGTATAATTTATGAGAGATTTTTATGTTGTTATTTATAAGCAAAGTTAACTTGGAAAGGTCTGCTGGTCAGCTAGCTGGTACTGCTGTTTTGTCACTTTTGCTTGGGGTTTACCACCATTCGCTTTTGCTTTTGCCCCCATCCACCCTCTCCTGGGGACAAGAATTGGTAGGTATAAGTTCCACTTTTAAGACAGTGGACTGGTGCCGAGGGTGACCCATGGCTAGTCTAGATTACCACTGTTACCTCTTGCCAATTCGCTAGCTTTGCCAATCGCTTTATATGCTATCTGGCACCTACATGTACCATCCATTCATGTATTGACAAGTTAACTTTATTTACTCAATCAAAACATCATGCTTTTCTGAGATAAAAACAATTAGAAAAATTTCATATTGATTTTTCTTCCATGTCCTTTAGCCTTTTTCACTTCCGGTAGGGTACAAAATTGCACTAGTAAGGAGAGGATAGAAGAACTGTGACATCAAAACAAGAAAGCAGGAAATTTTAGGGATATAAATTTTGTTCTTTCATCTAATTTCATTGATGCGACCAAATACAATGCCTCTCAGAAGCAGTTTCAGCAACTTCTGAATCTAAAAAAAGAAAAATTCCGGCCCTGGAAAAAATTTGTTCTTGTTTTGACGTCACAGTTCTGATATGTCAACAGAAGTGAAAATTCCAATTTTTTTAAGGTTTAAGGAAATGGAAGGTATAATCTTTTCATCTCAGAAAACCATGATTGAGTAAATAAAAAAAAAAGTGTCATGATTGTAACCTTTAAGCCTCTACAGGTCCAATAGTTAAAAAGTGAGATGAATGAAGGAATCCTTTAGAGCAGACTGAATGTTGTAGAAGTAACTCACTTGTCTAACCAAATGACTGCATTCAGATCCAGATGGTTTGTGGGTTCATCTAACATCAGTAGTGTAGGTTCCATAAAGAGAGCTCTAGAGGATTACAAAAATTAATTACAGTTGTACAAACAATGAAGTACAGTAAACTTCCGGGATGACTTTATCCCAACATTACAGCTGACAATATTGATTCAAGAGGCTTAAAATATTAACTGGTTCATATATACCGGCTTGTATTAATAAATTTTTGTTGAGGTAATTGCACAGATTTGGCAATTTGACATCAAGAATTCGGCAAAATCGTTGCATTGACCAAATTCCCCACATTCGCCAAAATCGCCAACAAGGCTAGCAGGTATGTGTTCACATATCGGTACTTTGCATACAGCGTAGGTTTGGCGATATGACAAGTTTCGCCAAAATAATTTGTCAACATTGCCATATGCACTAAAATTGCCTAGTTGATGGAAAAATTTTGTGATTTTGTTATGTGCATTTCTGGACATAGGCGGCTAGGTGAGCGAAAGATCCAGTCATGATCAGCCAGTTGTAATACCTTGCAAGGGAAACACGCATCCTCCAGCCACCAGAAAAGTGATTGACAGGTCTCTGTTGCATTTCTGATGTGAAACCAAGACCCTAAAGGGCAAAAAGACAAAGAAAAATACAATCAGCTGAGGGAATACAATAAATTTCATTGTAAACCTGATTGAGGCATTATCACAAAACTTACCGCCAATATCCTGCGGACTCTTGATTCTGCAGATGCTGCACCTATCGCCTCTAACTCAACATACACCTAAAGTAGACATTGTGAGCAAAGTTGGTAGGAATTAACGGTACTGTCTAATCAAATTTGGAATAAAAAAGTTAGGGTAAAATAATTATAATTACTATAATAATATTGTTATTAATATTTGAATTCTCCTTCCATGCACAGCTGCAGAAGAAACTAATGAGCCTGCAGTCTTGGGAGTTTAAGGCCAAAAGACCTCCAATTTTCAGTGATTTCAATGTTGTGGACTTATTGTAGACGCATGTACATGTACTTCTGATCAGTATGTAACAAGTTTCAGATTAAAATAACAGTAAACCATACTGACAGAGGGAGGGCATGGAAATGTTTTACTCAAAAGCCTATTTTTCTTTTTCATTTTTTTCAAAGATGAGAATTAGGCAAAAGCTCGATTCTCTTTCCCATCATGATGATACAAGTTTGCAACTACAAAATAAAATCCAGAGTAATGAAATTTTCCTGATTTGGGATTGAAAAACTGTGCACTTTTTACCTCCTTCAGTTTTTCTGTTGCTTCTTCATCTCCATTTTCACTCAATGCAACCAAACGCTTTTCCTGGAGCAGACAAAATTAATGCAGAAAAATAATATTGATCATGAAAATGAACAGATTAACCAGCTGATTCAGCTGTTCGAAGATCTACCTGCAGGTCCTACATTCATCAGTAAAAGTACATGTACCGTATGTATGTCCTGACAGGCAACTTATTAGATGCACCGTGACCTGTTATGGGTGTCCTTATTAAATTACTAATTTGTTCAATTTTGTCAAATACAAAGTCATGTAACTCAACAATATGTTAAATACAGTAACACCCTCTCACGAGACAAGAGTCTTGTCTTTAGAGACAAGACTTTCGTCTCGCGAGACGGTTCGAAAAACTGTAAGTGTCTGCATGAATGTAAACTTTTCAACAGTTCACGAAGAGGCTCACACTACAAAACAGAGGACCCGAGTCTTAAGCCCGTGATACACGGTTCAACATGTGTTGAGCAACAAATGTTGCAGCTGTTCGGTCAACAAATGTTGAACAGTGTGTCATGCCATGTTGAATGTTGAAATATGCCATTCAGCAGGTTGAACGCTGTTGAACCATGTTGAACGAAAATAGAGACCAGCTCTATTCCGTTCAACAGGTCTGTGCAACAAGGCTCAACATTTGTTGAGAAACAAATGTGGCAGGATGTTGAACCGTGTATCATCGGCTTTAAAGTGTACATAATGGAAAAATGTGGCAGCTGGTGGTGGTGTATTATTGTGAAACTCTTCCATTCCAAATGGGCTTGTTCCTTGCGTGTCGACTTTCAAACTACAAATCTCCCCGTGAAATCTACATATATTACTTTGATTCAAAGTTCATGTCAAGGAGAAATGTTTCGATAAACTGCAGGATGCAAAAAGTGTTAATCGATGGATTTTCTTCACTACATAAACTTAAATCCACTGAACTGCAACAAAAATTTGTCTTTCACATTCAAGTTTATCAGGCTCCAATTGAAGAGAACACGGCAACAAAAATGATACACATTTCAGCTGTGCAACAGTGCTCCATGTAGCTTATAATTGCATAACATGAAGTTTGAGAGTAAGAGGTTAAAAAAAAAATGCTGATGACATAACTTTGTGAAAACAACTTCAACATGCATTCTATAATTGTCACTGTTTATACAGGGATTTCTTTTCAGGCTGGAGGCCAGACGGTTCGTCCAGTTGTTTACAATTTCACGTCCAGTACTTTGACGCTATAAATTTGTTGGCTACTTTTTTCACATTTTCTTCTTCTTTCTTGGTGAACTTGGGTATCTTGGAAAGCCAAGGGCAGAAGAAACACAAAACAATCATGCACAATAAATCCTTCAAACTTTATTTCATATGGCGATTCAGCGATTCTCTAGAATTTCAGAGAGATCTGTTTACAACACCACTGCAGTCAAAAACGAAACAGTAAACAATTGGCATGATTTCTTTTTCAGTTGTAAAAGTATCGTAATATTGATTCACATTTCACACTCGGCAAGAGCATAGTTTTGTCATTTAAATTTGCAAACGTTTGTGTAGCCGTCACACTTTTATGCCAATCTTGCAGAGAAACGAGACGACATTGGTAACTTAATTTTGAGTAGTACTGTACATATCACTGTTAAGTGTCACTCTTTAGTGGTAAACATCTATGTCCAGGATTGACCCTAATAACATGTAGATGTACACACAATTTTTACATCCACTACAAAGTGTCCCTTTAAATCTAAGCCTTTGCTACCTATATTTTCAACAATAAGGTAAGGGTACAGGTTAGCGTTATTTTTAGCTTAGGGTAAATGCAGCTGTTAATATTTATTTGGGGAGCAGCATTTGGGGGACACTTTGCATGGCTCTGCTTCCCGTTATTTGTCTCCCAATAGTCCCGCCCAGCAACGCAGGCGAAGCATCAGTGATTTTATATTTCCATGGTGGCTATGCAATCTTTATCGGGTTGTTTGATTTAACAATATTTTCACGCTCTACTTTCATCACAATCTCTTTTGAATTTAACCCCTTTAGTGTAGAGAAAGCATTATTTTATCTACAGTACTTTTAAAAAGGCAACTCCCTTTTCTAGTAGCTCTGGAGGTGAAATGTTTGTTGTAACCTATCCATGGTCTAAATTAGGCTTCCAGGTTTAAAAAGCCAGATATTACCCTAGCTCTAAAACTAAATGATACAGTGTACATAGGTAGTTGGCTCAGGACTTAAAAAAAACTTTGCAATGTTTATCCAGATTCAGCTTCTACTTGTTAACTTGTTAATAAGTGTGTATGAATCACAGCTAGACTGACCATGAAAATAGAGAGAAAGTACATGTACTGCCTTAAAAATAAAAACTGGACTTGGTACTGCAGCCTTAATTTGAGATAAAATCTGAAAATGACTAGAATTTTCAGTTTAGGCAGATAGCTAACTATGTACATGTACAATGTTAAAACCACTGATACCATAGATCTCACCCCAAACGTGCTTACAAACCCAGTATAAGACATTACCAAAGAAGACAGTCACAGTGTTTGCAAAGAGTACAGTACTATAAATAAGTAAGTTTGCAGGGCCGTGGCCAATCTGAAAAAACACACCTCTTCTAACAACTCAAGTCTTTTCTTATCTGCTTTTAACACCACATCAAATGCAGGTGCTTCAGTTGCCTCCACATCTGAAGATTCCATGAAAACATTGCATGTTGATAATTTACTATTAAGAAGAGACCACTTGTATTAAACTAAAGATACAAAAATATTTGAAGTATGGAAATAATGTTAAGATCTTAGATTGTGACTGATAGGAAAGTTACTTTACAAGCGGTAATTGTGAAGAAGAGCTCCCCAAAAATCCTGTCGGCCGACTGTCGGTCAACTGTCGCCCGACAGTTGACCGACAGCTCACCGACAGTGTACCGACAGCTAACCAACAGATTACCGATCGGTTAAGAAAAAGAAAAATTTTGGTAAAAACGAGCAGTTAACGTGACATTCCGTAATGGTGATGTATGACTCGACAGACTTCACCTACTTACCTATCAACTGTTATCAGTTGTTATCAGATGCGTATAGGATATATCACTTGCGTAATTTACAACACACCAGACAATCTAAGAATCGCATTGGAAGATAATTTAATCGAAAACTCTGCTAAAAACTCTGAAAACCATAAGCTACGTATCAATACATAGTTAGTAGAGGAGACAAACACTTTCCTTTAAATCGCCCTACAATGCAACGCGGCCTCCTATGTTATGTCATGTATGTATGAATGATGTTTACAATGTGGGCAAGTATCGCTAGCCAACGCTAAAACAGTGGACAAAAGCCATATTAGTAGTATAAGTGCTGTTCAAGGTATCGTTATGAACTGCCTTTAGCTCTTTTCGTGTAGTTTAGAAGCAATAGACAAGTAAAATGCTTACGATCATTTTAGTTTGTCCCGCTGACAGGTTACCGACACGTTACCGACAGGTTGCCAACAGGTCACCGACTGTCGGCCGACTGTTGGCCGACAGTCGGCCAACACTTTGGCCTCAAACATAACACAAACTGTCGGCCGACAGTTGGGCAACAGTCGGCCGACTGTTGGCCGACAGTCGGCCGACTGTTGCCCAACTGTCGGCCAACAGTCGGCCAACAGTTGGGCAACAGTCGGCCGACTGTCGGCCGGCAGTTGACCGACAGTCGGCCGACAGGTTTTTTGGGGAGCTCTTCTTCACAATTACCTTACAAGCAGTAACAGAAGTTAATTCTGAAAAATTAAGGCTTGAACGGGAAACAACCTTTACAATACCAGTACTGTGCTCTACCAAACCAGTTCAAGGTTCAATTTTTCAGGCCTTCCTCTCTTATTGTTTCAGTAACTTTTATAACGGAGATGACTTAAACCTTACCATGTTGACCTTTGTCAATACATGTATTTTCCTTTTTCAATTTAAGTTTTAGTTGACTCAGATCAACCTCTACCATTCACTGGCAAGAAACTAAATCAAACACTATTCTTGTTATTACATTGTACATGTAATAAAAGCAGCTAAGTATAAACAAGAAGAAGAAGAAGAAGAAAATGAAGAAGAAGAAGTTAGTCTAGAGTAATAATCTGGCATTAAAGCAGACAGAGACACTATAGAAAAAAACAAACCAATAAACTTATCACAAAAGTATGTGTAAATAAAAATATTGGTAAGGATGATTTCTATATTGATGTAAACTTTTATCCTTTAAGGATAATTTTTATTCATGTAGCAGTTTTGATATTTGTCAGCTGTAAGTTGAAGATGAAAGCACTAGCCTGAAGAGCACTGATTGAAATTTATCTCAAGTCAAAGATCCTTTCGCACCAAAACAACTACTGGTACTCTTGACAGAACAAAAAATGAAACAGTTTTGATGAAACTATTCCTTTGTTAACTGGGGAAAAGGAAGATGTGGCATTTATTTCAAGTTGTTACCTTGCTCACAAAGAAGAACATCTATGTTTGGAGGAATGGCAAGCTTTCTGGCAGCAATATGTGTTAAAAGGGTTGTTTTTCCCATACTAGAAGAAAGAAGCAGTCATATTGGGTCAATACAGATGGTGCAATCTTATTAATGATGTCACTTCAAACATTTGAAAGCAGCTTCTCCTTTGCAAAACAATGAAAAATACAAGTTAAATTGTAAAATACCACTGAAAATAATAACCCTAAAGAGTTACATGCTGGTCTGGACACCCAGAACCCACAGAATCAAAAACCCCTACAGCTGAGAAGCACACTTTTTTGCACTCCACAAATGATTCATAAGTGAATACTGAGCCATAGGCAAATCAAAAGGACTGCAGCTGGTGGTCAAAGAAGGACTGAAATATACAATGTATGATACATGCACATGCACCTGAACACTCCTTATAAACTGTTTGAATCAACTGTTAAAAACTACGGTATTTCACACTTTTATTCAGGGCTCCCCAATCAGTCAAGGCTAACCCATTCCACAACTCCACCATAAAGAATATTATTATCATTAATTTTTTATCATTTTGTATTTTCATTTAACTATAGAACACATTGCCTGGCATGATTAAAGAGCAAACAGATCTCTTTTTAAACAGTGGATTGTCTCAGGGGGTTTTTGACCTGGATTTAAGCTTTCAAAATTATTGTTAAACAATCACTTTTACTGCTAATTATAGCCATCTTATTCTCACCCATTAGGTCCAACTAAGCCATATCGTCTGCCAGAAGTGATATTCAGGTTTGCGTTCACAAAGAGATCTTTTCCACGGGCAGAAATACTAAACTTCTCTACCTAGGAACAAGTCAAGATATTCCACCTCTGCTAAAGCTGCTTACATGTACAGTACTGTACATAATGAATAATGCTTGAATTATAACATTTTATAACAATAATAATGGAAACTTTATTTGACCTTGAATGTTGTTGTATAAGGCAATTAACAAGTGGCTACTTGAGTAATAATAATAATTATTATAATAACAACAACAACAACAACAATAATAATAATAATAATAATAATAATACAAGTAATTTGAATGTAACATAAGTTAAATGTAAAGAAAACTAAACCATTACCAACACAGTTGGGCTAACATAGTGTCAAGAGCCAGCGTATACATAAAAAGGAGTCTCTGTCCAAAAGAAAAGCTTCAGAGAGATTGTTTTCTGCATTCTGACTACACAAAAATTGAGACAACAGATGCATATATATTCCCAAAGTTTTCAGTGACTCAAGTGATTCCAAGCATAACTTGCAGTTTGTAAATGAGAACTACCAGGAAATAATAAAATTAATCGTACATGCACTTGGAAATTGTTTCAAAGTACATCATTAGATTAGTGGCCAATCAGCTCATGTTTATGGCAAAATAATTACTTTATTTTTTCTTTACTTTGAATGATTGATATAGCACTATTACACTAATATTGATCACAGAGCCTTACAATCAATAGTATTAATAAAGTTACATGTATACATGTATGTAATTAATTAATTAACAGTCCAACAGTAAGTAAAATGATTAAAACAGTAATGTTATTAAAATATATATCTAAAGCAGAATTAATGTTACCTGACTGTGTACAATAAATATCATTATATAATAATTACGATAGTACATGCTCTCTCACTGGTCGATAGCTGTGTTCAGAATTAAGATGAGAGTATGTACATGTACACATGTTCCGTAAGGCTGTTATAGCCAGGGAATGGGTTGTGAGGCTGGGCTCTCACAACCTCTTGAAATGCTCCTAATTTGGCATGCGACTCTAAGAGGCTCTGTCAGCTAAGTCCAACTTTTGGCCTCCGCACGGCGAAACTGGCACCACCGACAGGAGTAGGAGCGAAGGGCAAAGCCACTGGCGCCTTAAAACCAGTTGGCCAGGGTAGATGGGGCTCTTAGCCTGTGAAAGCAGCCCATCTAGGGCAAGGTAAATCTTGATTTCAAACCTCCACTGCTTTGTGGCTATACCTGAACTCAGGAAGGCTTCAGGAGTAAACCTCGAGGACAAATGCGGAGTGGAGCCTCTAAGGCTGATGGCAGGTGCTCATTTCTTCCTTCCAGACCTTCTGCAATGGAACTAGCCCCAAGTTGTATTGAAGAGGGTAGTTTCTAAAGAAACTGTGTTGCTGCGTCGGTGGGGAAGTAGTATACAAAAATTTGGTTTTATCAACGGAGTTGATAACGTAAATTGGCCACCGTACAGAGATTCTAAAAGCTGACGTTTCGAGCGTTAGCCCTTCGTCAGAGCAAATCTCCAAATTCGCTCTGACGAAGGGCTAACGCTTGAAATGCCAAGTTGTATTAGTTCTTCCTTTCCCTTGGACCGAGCCAGTTACACCAAGAGGGGACATTATTGTTTGGACAGCCGAGTGTCTTCTTATCTTCCCGCCCAGGTCTTAGCACAAACTGGAGAGGGCACTCCAGCAGTGTCGCAAGACTCCCGCACAACATGTGACTAGGCAGTTTATCGGTTCTAAGCTCCGACTGACTGGCGTAAGAAGGAGCCCCGGGGGTCTTGTCCGACGGTGGGAGAAGCCCTCACAGCTTCATTGGGTGGCTACCGCGCACCTCAAGCTGGGCAGCCCCCAGCCAGTAAGGTGCCACGCGTCATTGCTTGCCTGCTCTACTGGGTGCGTAGAGCTTAGGGCAACCTCCCGACAAGCGAGCAAGTACTTACACCAAGCAGTCAAAAGCAAAAAAACTGCAAAGACTCCTGCTCTTCGAATCGCAAGCTGGAACATTCGTACCATGTGCCCTGGTCTCCGCTGACCTTCAGCTAATGGACAACTCCCGCAAGACCGCCCTCATCAAGAAGGAGCTGGCACGACTCAACATCGACGTCGCCTGCCTCCAGGAAACCCGGCTGGCCGACAGTGGGTCACTAATGAAAAGAGACTACACCTTCTTTTGGCAAGGCCTCTCCAAGGACAAGCCGAGGCAGCACGGCGTAGGTTTTGCTGTGAGGAACTCACTGATTGCCACCACAGAAACCCCCTCCGGAAGGTCATCGAGAATTCTTGCCCTTCGCATAAAAACGTTGTCAGGCTTTGTGAACATTATATCCGCCTACGCCCCAACTCTGACCTCCGCCCCAGAAGCCAAGGATCAATTTTATGAGGCTCTGCAGGAAACACTATCCACAATCCCAAGTTCCGAGGGCATTTATTTGCTAGGCGATTTCAACGCTCGCGTTGGGACCGACTGACAAGCATGGCCTGCCTGCCTTGGCCACTTTTGGCGTCGGCAGGATGAATGAGAACGGGGAAGAAATGCAGCTATTCATGGAGGCCAAGAAAGCGATGCTGGCTCACAAGCAGAACCCTTCCCCAAGCATACGCGACACCCTTTGAGCAGCTAGGAGCAAGGCCCAGCAGACTGCCCGCCGCTGTGCCAATGAGTACTGGCAGAACCTATGCCCCAAAATCCAGCTAGCAGCGACTGTGGCCACGCAAAGGGATGTATGAGGGCATCAAAACTGCCACCAGCCCTTCGAGCGTCAAAACAGCCCCACTGTGGCAAGGCACCGAGGAAGGACGGTATCCCGCTGGAGGTTTGGAAGCATGGGAAGCAAACCATCCTGCAACCCCTTCATGAGCTCCTCTGCCTGTGCTGGGAGCAAGGTAACATCCCCCAAGACATGAGAGATGCCAACGTAGTCACCCTGTACAAGAACAAGGGTGACCATAGTGATTGCAGCAACTACGGCGGCATCTCTTATCTGAGCATCATTGGCAATGTCTTTGCTTGGGTCACCTTGACCCACCTGCTGCCCAAGTCTACCCCAAGTCACGGTGTGGCTTCAGAGCCGGGAGGTCCACACTGGACATGATCTTCTCCCTTCATCAGCTGCAGGAGAAGTGTCGAAGGCAGCAGCAGCCATTGTTCCTCGCCTTTGCGGACCTCATCAAAGCTTTTGACTTGATGAGCAGAAGAGGGCTTTTCAAGATCCTCCAGTAGATTCACTGCGCTCCAAAGCTCCTGGCGATCATCACCTTCTTTCACCAGGACATGCAGAGCATAGTCTGCTTCGATGGGGCCACCTCTAATGCCTTCCCTGTCAGCAGTGGAGTAAAGCAGTGTTGTGTCCTTGCTTCAACCCTGTTCAGGATTTTCTTCTTGCTGCTGCTCCAGTATGCCTTTTTAGACTGTTCAGAAGGTGTCTACGTCCGGACAAGGTCAGACGGCAAACTCTTCAACATCGCCAGACTCAGTGCCAAAACCAAAGCTTACGTGGTGCTCATACAGGAGCTGCTGTTTGCAGACGACGATGCTTTAACATCCCACAGCGGGGAGGGTCTCCAAGATCTCGTAGACAAGCTGTCCCACACCTGCAAGGAGTTTGGGCTAACGATCAGCCTCAGGAAGATAAACATCCTGGCACAAGGTGCTGAGTTCCCCCCAGTCATCACCATTGACAAAATGGAGCTGGAGGTTGTGGACACCTTCACCTACTTGGGCTCCACGGTACGGTGTCAAGCTCGACTTTGCTTAACGCTGAGATCAGCTGCTGTCATGGCCAAACTCAAACAATGACCTGTTGGGCAAAAGACCTGTTGAGCGAAAGGACCAAGATGTCGACTCTACTTTATGGCAGTGAGTCGTGGACGACCTGTGCCAGACAAGAGCGGTGACTCAACGGATTCCACCTGCGCTGCCTTTGGTGCCTGCTGCACATCAGGTGGCAGGAGAGAGTCACCAACACCGAGGTCCTGGAGTGCGCTGGCTCACTGAGCATGCCATCACTGCTCATTCAGCGACGCCCTCTATGGCTAGGCCATGCACATGGCATGGAGCCTGACCGCCTGCCAAAAGAAATCCTTTATGGAGAACTGCAGGAGGGCGTCCATCACGTGGGTCGACCGCTGCTGCACTACAAGGATGTAATCAAGCGAGACTTACGAGTGCATGGGAGGACATTGCCAAACACCGAAATACATGGCAGCAAAGTGTCAAAGCAGGGGTTTCAAAGGCGGAAGCGAATGCTAGAGTCCAGGCTACATGCATGAGAGCAGCGAGGAAAGAACGCGCAACCTCTGCGCACGATTGCACAAGGCACGTCTGCACCACCTGCAACAGAGACTACCACTCCAGGATCAGGCTACACAGTCATAAAGATCCTGCCCAAATCCCCAGCACCAACCATCGCCTCTTCAAGATGAGGATGCCACTACTACTATGTACATGTAAACATGGGTGTGATATCACACGAATTTTGATTGGTTACAGTGTTGTCAGACATGTAGCCTGCGTAGCAAGTGTTTCTGTTGGACAGAAGAGCTTCGAAACGATTTTCCACAAACTGGCCACGCAAGTTGGGGCAAAAGACTGAGGGAACTCTTGCAAGAAGACCCCCTATTTTTGAAAAAGGCTTCCTTTTAATGGTTGACTTGACACACACGCTGATTGACGTCTTATTAACAAATTAACCAATAACAGATAACTATGTAAACACATGTTGACTTCCGTCAAAACAAACCGAGGCACTGAGGAAACACCGAGGGATCAATGCAGAATTTGCCAGTGTGCATTTTAAAGTTAAATTTGTAATGGCAGCTTCTCAGCCGGGTATGACTGTTTCTTCCGAGAATTTGTTTAAACCATCGAAAACAAAAGAAACTTACAGACAAATTCTAGCAGATATTTGCAGAGCAGTTGGAATAGAAGTTGCGAAAACAACAGCCAATTTTCAGAGCGTATAAGCAATCCGTGCACTCGTGAACTACGAAATTTAGCAACATAACTCGTACAGAGTTCGATGGGTAGTAAGGTCGTTAAATGCAAAACTCCACCAAAGTTGACCATGAAATCATTCAAGAGGTTTTAGTTTAAAACTAGCGATGATTTCAGCGCGACTTGCTGGCTATTCCTTGGTGCAGAGTGGTTGACAAAATGAATCGTACTAAATCTCCTGGAAATTACAGGAAAACCTCGCTAGTTTGATAATCCACAGTACGTTTTTGGTCAAATTATCATGAAATCGTAGATGAAATAGCAAGTACTGTAAAAGTGCTTTAAAAAATCGCATGACTGTACAAAGGAGCCGCTTTCTTCTCACAATAAGAGAAAATTTCACAGGGGAGCTGGGTAATTGTCTTCATCTTGTCTCAATCCATGATATAGGTACTCAACTTACATTAGGCAAGGTAAGCAGAGAATTTGACGAATACAGTTTATTTCCTTGATCTTCAAAGATATGGATTCTGATACATTTAGTTCACAGGCATTTTATTAATTCATCCTGCATACATATACATGTAAACTGTCTTTTGCAAGCGAACGATAAGCTTACTTCAGTCCAGTCCAAACTTTTCGTCGGCAATAAGCTCTGCCAACCTTTCCTTAAATAACAAATCTTATTATGGAAATGCTTAATTAATTGTCCATAGCGGCTTCAGCTGACGTGTAAATTAAATATTGAATTTCCCTTGATGGATATCGTCCAAGCAGTCCAGATTTTCATTCAAATCACAGGCTGTCATTCCCATAGAATTACGTCAACCACTTACTTGTGGAATGATCGCATATGATGCTTTGAGATGGAGAAATCACAATGATACTCAAGAAGCCTGTTCTTTGTTTTCTTTTATTTCTGAATTTCGGACTCTGCACATTATGACAAACATCTGAAAAATTAAGCTTTTTCCGAATCCTGTTGGCAAAACGGCAATTACATCTATACAGTTAAAGAGACAAGGTGCATTGACAGTTCTTGTTCCCTTTTCAATGTAAAACCCAGACCCGATTTGCTCAGCTTCAACACACGATTCAAAACCTTCGACATCTTCTACCATTGTCTTTGTCATGCTAGAAACTAACAAGAAATATTTTGCTAAAAAAATTGTCAACTGTCAATCATTGTGACTTTGCCACATCAATCAGAAGCCCCTGTTCGTGGGCGAAGGGGTTTTTCAAAATTTAATAGGGGGTCTTCTTGCAAGCGTTCCCTCAGTCTCTTGCCCCAACTTTCACGCGGCCAGTTTGCAGAAAATCGTTTCAAAGCTCTTCCATCGAACAGGAACGCTTGCTAAGCAGGCTATCAGACATGCCTATTGATTGGCTGGTAGGAAATATGAGCATGTGTCAAGAAAATTATTTGTTTCAATCAAGAAGTAAAAAAAAACCAGCATTTTCAATCATTTTTTCAAATTATTTTGAAAACATTTAATATTTTATAAGCAATAGTGGAATTAATATTTTTCCATACATACATAGCCTCATCTAAACACTCAGGGAGTTTGGAGAATTCTCGACAGTTATGCAAACCCTCAACTGTGTTAGCATTAACTGTCTCGAATTCTCCCAACTCCCCCTCGTATTTAGATAAGACAATGTAAACATGGCAAAAGTCCTCTATTGCTTAACAACATAAGATCCTATATATAATCTACAAATTTAAAAACATTATTTTGGTGACTTCCTTGTTGAAATTGTAATGTCATTCCACAGTTTGGACCCACAACAGAAAAGGCCCCTGTCCCCATAAATCACAGTTTCCTAATTACGGTAAGATACACAGCAGTTCTTGTGAACAAGATCATAACTCAAGCGTAAACATCTTGAATTAAACATTTCAAAAGATGACTGGGAAAAAGACCATTGAGTAATACATGTAATCATTCAGTAAGGTTGAAAAAAAAAACAACAACAGTGTTATTTATTGTCAAGCCTACAGTACATTGTCGTATGTTTTCTTTCATCTGCCTACCTTTATATCAAGGGCATTTTCCAAAATTCCAGTTTTTGAGGATGACTCTTGCTGAGACACTGAAAACTGGGATCCTGCTACTTCTTGAACTTCTGATTCAAACTTTTGCTAGAAGTAAAGTTTATCAAAATCATTTAATTTCACCACTAGCTAGAGAGCATCAGTTGCTAATCTTGACAGCTGTGTGAATGACAAACCGAATCTCTTCAATTAAACTGAGGCTCGCGCTTTTGGACAGGCAGTGTTGGTAATAAAAACTTTCAGAATGAAAAACTAAATTTAATTCTTGATCACACACTTATAATAATTGGTGCTGATGGTACAGTACTGCTCAAACATAAGTTACCACCATTGTGTGTGACGCGAATTGCAAGTACAGTGACTGGAGGATCAAACGTGATCTTAATTGGCCTCAAGGTTTGATGAAAGTGAAGGTCCCAGATGCACAACAAAGACGCATAACAAATATGCATTTTAGCACACCTAAAAGCATCTAGTCGTTGTAAAAAAGCCAACAAAGTTACATGTACATTCCAACAAACATACATACGCTGGTGCATGCTAAATAAGTACTGTAAGACAGTTAACTTTGCTCTCAGAAAACAAGTCTTAAAGATATTATTTGCAGTTTAAGGCAACATTTGTTTTCCTTTGTCTTAAGTCGGCACAATAAAATTCAGGCTAGCCGACACCTGATTTTATTATTATTATTATTATTTTATTTTTTTTAATTTTAATTTATTTTGCTTGGACTACTTTTTAATACATTACTAACACTACTTACTACTTACTCTACAGTGTATTTACAATTATACTAATACTACTTACGATTCGACATCACCTCGACATCACCTGATATTTCCGACACCTGATGGAAAGTCTTGACAGGCTTGTTCAATCCGAAATTTTTACGCAACAAAATCATTTTGAGTGGCTGTGTCAACAAGTACTACTAAACAACTCCATCACTTCAGCCACCATTCTCGTCACCAGAGCCTCAGATTGACCCAAGGCTCTAGGAAAAACTATGTAGGAGAACATGTGCAGTATGGTTCTTATAGCCAAAAATTGGCTATTTGAACCTTACGGCACCTGAGTGCTCACTCCTTGTGTTAACATGAATGCACCAATTAGACAAGCTTTTAATTGTTATCACTGCAGTCAGTGAGGTCAAGATATCACGTCAGACGAGACTTGGCCGTTTTGAAGGCTTCAAAAAATGCATTTGTCACAGAAACACTGTGATGGAAACGAACGTAACCAATTTTGTTTCAACTATGTTTAGGGAAACAAAATAATTTTATATGGTTGAGTTAAAAGATATAATTATTGTATTGTATTTACAGATTTTCAACACAAAGTTCAAAATTATATCGTTATTTCAGTCTCGGGTTTATTCTTAAAATTTCTCACATTTCAGTGTCAATATTCTTATAGAATACATAACATGACTGTGTAATTATTCTTCTAAAAAAAAAAGGAGTGTAGCATTGGTAAGCAAAGCAATGGTACATAGAAGTGAGTAAGGCACTTAGCTGTAACCTAGCTTGTTAGTGAATTACTTCGGTAGTACAGTACATGTATTTCTGAGAGTGTTTGAAAGTGCCACGAGTCAAGATGTCATCACTGCCCACGAGGGAAAGTTCGGGTGCTCTTTTTACTTCGGAAGAGTTAGCTGGACTTGGCTGTTCCCGGAAGGAAGCAAAGATGCCTTTAGACAATTTGTGAAACAACAAAAACTAAAAAGGTATGTTTTAAAGCCATACTCAAGTCAGGCATCACAGAGGGAAACAAAATATGTGTCATCGATGTACATGTATACAGGGATACCTTTGGCGCTGCAAGAGGATCCGGAGTGACTGTACTATTGAGTGCCAGGTGCAGATTTCAATTTTAGGGTGTTTTTGATGTTAGCAACTTTAAGTTTTTTACCTTGTCAATCTACCTTTCTATCTTGATAAAATTTGAATATCACAATAAAATTTATTGCGTGGTAAAGCTCACTGTTTTGCCTTTATATTTTAATCCACGACATAAGATTGCAGTTTTTGAATTGAGGACTCAAAGCAATGATAGCCGCTACCTCGTTTTCCTATTAAACAGTTCCTGTTGTTATTTATTAATCGAGGAGCAATGCTTTCGCGGAAGTTGAATAGAGTATGAATAATTGACAAGGTTTCACTTCGATAATTTTGTGAGAATCAAGTGTCGTGGATCGAGTTTGATTTAAAGAGAATTGAGTCTCGATCCTTGACTCGATTCTCGATCCTCGATTTTCGCCAGGATCAAGTTGGGACTGTTAACTTACTCTTGCACTGTACTGTAAATGGGAACGTTTGCCCACGGTCTTTATCACTGTCTTGGACTCATTCATCGCAGACAGGTTCAGATGGTGCAATATTATTAATCGCTGCACAAAATCAATTCATAGAGGAATCCTCCTAAATTTATGCCAAAAATTTCTGCTTCAGTGACTCTTGAGCTATGTGAATTGCATTGCAACACGATTCGTGTCTCGCCTGAAGCGCGATGCCGCTGGTAACAGTTGAGCAGTACTGTAAGTTCTGTAAATTCTTGTTACCTTTTTCTTGAGTTTCTTTAGCTCTTTTTTGCTCAGTTTCTGTTGATCAACTGTATCCTCTGACAAATACAAAAATGATACAACAATAAAAGTAACAACAGGTGCAACCTGAAAATTACATTAAATTTAGCATCATACAAGTAGTCACACAACAAAGGTATTGCAAAGTGTTTTGAACAAAAGTTTTGTCCGAGGCTGTAGTCCAAATTCAAACTTCAACAATTTTATTATTTGAGAACTGCAGTCAATCTGCCGCAGATCGATCTACCCCAAAGTACATTGTGTTTTCTGACGACCCTTACTTGATAGCTGATCAACACTAACCCTAATTTTTCACCACTAAAATCAGACCTTAGACCTGATCATTGAAATGAGTGCTTAGACAGTGCTATACATGAGGGCAGATTGACTCTGGAGAGGAACGACTGGTACCTTATTTGAACTACAGCAGCACCTCACTCTATCAGGCCCTCTGATATTACGCGATGGTGCGATTTCGCACAATCGACCTCAAATCGCATCCGATCGCACAATTCACGAAAAATCGCACAATTCACAAAAGGATGCACAAAATTCATAAAATGAAACATAAATCAACACGTTTCTTAGAAATTCCTGCATAAATACGCCATTTTTAAGATGATTTATCTTGGAAAAAGCCTAAAAAACCTTTGTCACCTTCGATTTCGTAAACATTCGAAGTTCAAGGCTTTATTTTTCATGTCGGGGACCTGGTACGAGTCTCCTTCTATTGGTGCAACACAAACATGCCCTTATATACACACCACTGAAATGTTGCCTTCTCTTAGAGAAGAGATTTGTTTCGGCAAAATGTAGTTTCTTTCGTTGAAAACTGATAAAAACTTACTCATGGATAAGTTTGTTGTGAAAACGCTCGCTTTTTCTTCGATGAAGAAGGAAGTTCCCACCTTCCGCCCAATCTGACAGCTGACGATCGAGCAAGAAAGTACCTCACAGGTACGCTCCACGTGGACGATGGACTGATGTTTTTCTGGTCGTGAAATATTAGGGCCTTTTATACGAGAGAAAATAAGCCGCGGCTTACTCTGGCCACGGTGTACAAAATACGCCAAAGGAACTATTTATACGAATATATATTCCCAGGTCAATATAAGCCGCGGCTTGAAAAAGACGTGAACATAGATTTTGTACCATTTATACGGGTTGAACATTGGAGTCTTCTGTAAGCCGCGGCCAGAGAAAGCCGCGGCTTATTTTCTCTCGTATAAATGGGGGTATGGCCCTATTGTGATTGACCATCTTCGAAAGTTCGTGGTTGACAAGCACCTTGATCATTCATTTGGCATGTTAGCTGTGTCCTTTCAACTTTTAACGTGGTGCACCGGTAGTGCAGAAGACCTCTTTTTTTTGTCCCAACTAATGTCGATCGAGATACATAATTACTGTTCCTTTGTGTTCGAAATGTCTTTAGGGCAGCAAAAAAGTGTTTTTCTCAAGCTGAAACCTTATAAAACAAGCTTAAAATTGCTGAGAAAAAAATCGCACAATTTACATTATTTATCGCATAATTGGCCTCTCTAATCGCACAATCTGCCCCGAAAAAATCGCATAATTTGCATTTTTTAATCGCACCCTATCAGAAGGCCTGCTCTATGTATACATGTATGTTTCACACAAGCAACCGGATTTGGACCCCCATGAAAATAAGCATTCTTTTGATTAAGGAAGTAAAATTCCTTTGCAAATTAATTTCTTTTAGTAGTTGTAAAAAAAATTACTGAAAATAAATATGAGAATTCAAGAAGTTCCAAATGCGTGATTTAAGCTTCTGTCAGGAAGGAGTTAAAATTCGCATCTACTTTACGAAATGCTGCCGCCAATGCTTTAAACTTATAACCTTTCCTGAAAAATTAACTGATCTGATCTTATGATATGGTATCGACCCATTTCCCCAATCCAAAATCTACCACTGCCTCCATAAACAGTTCAAAAAGCTGTACATGCAATGGGGGTCCAAATCCGCAAAGGGGGACTTAATCCGCCAGCACAATAAGTCCCTTGGGGGTCCAAATCTGCTGGCGGATTTGTACCAGGGAGTCCAAATCCACTAGCAGATTTGTACACGGGGGTGGCCATGCAAATCTAGGGGAAGGTGGGGCGTGGGGTCCAAATTTGTTAGGACAAGGCCACTAGAACTACATGTACTACAAGCTGAGAGTTAAAAACAAATTTGGCAACGCAACCTTACGCCTGCTTCTTTCCTTTAGAATATACTGATCTGTAAAACAAACTTCGGCTTCACCTACAAGGTAGTCTCCGTTTCAGTGATCCAAGGATACTAACAGTAATCTAGTTTGTAAAATGAAGTACAACACAAATTTTTCCGCTATATACAAGCATACCATGAAAAAACCGGTATTGGACATGTACGTTATAAACACGTGAGGTTGTAGTCAGTTAATAGATAAATCCAAGACTTTTTACCTATATTTTCCGTCGAGGCGTTTTCTTCTGGGGGGTTATAATTCATGAGGGCAGCACCTTCTTCTTCGTTGTTGCTTGTGCCGATTTCATCGTCATTTGCGCCTTCATTTCCAGTTAGATCTTCTGACACTGAGGGTTCAAAATCAGTCGAATTCAAGTTCAGCTTTGAAACTTCATCTTCAAATCCTTGCTCTGCTGCCTCCACTGCAGCCGCAAGATCCATTTTTTTCTTGCTCTCAGAGCTCTTTTTGCCCTTCTTTTTCACCATTTTCCGTTAAATACTAAAGAGTTCGCTTCACCTTGTGTTTCTATTTCTATTCCTTGGATTGTCCAATAAGTGATACATAACATACTTACCCATTCGAGATCAGTAACCGCTGACAGTGTGCATGTTTCTAGGACATGTTATGTAAGTTTACATGACATTTCACTTAGGCAAGCGCATTTAATGGTCCCAGGTTTACTCGGTCATGTTTTTGGTGACTGTACGAAAGAAACAATATGGCCTCACCAGCATCGAAGAGAAAGGCAACTGGCAAAAAGGGATTTCTAGGAAAGGTGAGAAACTGAAAAAGAGATATCTCGATCTCTTTCATTTTGGATTTGTTAAATCTTACCACTTTGGGTTTGGGCTTTGTTTTGTTTCGTATTAATTTTTATGTTATGTGTTTAAATAGTGGGCCATTGACTCTGATAAGCCTGTGAAGATTGATAAATGGGACTGTAACGCGATCAAAAATGCCCTGGATGATGGAGCCAAGAAGGTAACTGTTTATTGCGCTCACGTACAATCCTCGTCAAAAGTAGTTTCGCCCACCTTCAACGAGTGTGCCAAATATCAGAAAGGTCTCTGAAGAGTTGCTTGGCAGCAACTAAACAACTGTTTCAGACTAGCTAGCCATTACAGTATTCACAAGTCAAGTTATTCACAAGTTTTCACAATTATTTCAATAATTTTATTGACAAGATGCTCATCAAAAGTTATAGAAAGAAAAAATTACTTTTTAATATTAAATATTAAAAAGTGATTTGTAAAGCCATGCATTTCCTGAATTCAATTTTAACTCCTCATATTATTATTTTAGTTTATTCCCAGTTGTTTCTGTTTTTTTTTTTTACTCTGTCAGCCCTTGAGTTTTCTTAACCTTATTTAACCATTACTGTGATTTTCATAATTCTGTGGAATCTCATCTTCAAAGGCCAACGTCCAAACTGGGTTTGACTTCCATCAATCAAACTTCCAACGCCAAGCCAAGATTTAACCCAAAACCACAGCAGTGTTCGACTCTAACGCTTGCCCGATTGCCTGGGGCAAGCGAAATATATCCATGGGCAAGTAAAACAAATCTAAGACTTGCCCGATTAGGCAATCAGAATTTTTGTTTGACCGATATTTTGTGGAACGATTTGATTTGCAACAAAGAAAGTAACTAGTAATATAACATTGTCACTGCAAACACAATAAAAAAATAATGTTACGTTGCTTTGCTGTCATTTTATTTTTCCTGTTAGAAATATATTGGTACAAACCACAAAACAGATGAGAAGAAGGAACATGTTCGTAACCACCATCTTTATCCGTGCGAAAAGAATGTTTTTTTGTCATGATGTGTGTTTTTTGTCATACTGTGAAGGCTACTAGAACACCGTAGTCAGTTTGGTCTGTCAAAATACCATTTTACATGCATGGTATACAAAATTGACATTTTTACAAGCCTCCTTTAAGTTTTAATGCAACAGGTCTTTAAAAGGTGGGCAACCGAAAAAATCAATGGGTAACCTAAAAACAAAACTGGTTGCCCAATAGGCAAATTAGTAAGAAAGTAAGTGCCAAACACTGCACAGATGCCCAAATCATGTGTGACATAACCCACGAAGCAGCATCTTTGGTTCCCATGGTACTTTAATTCATACATTCAAACTCAACGCTGATGAAAAGCCCTTGAATCTGTGCGAATCTTTTTGCTGAAGAACCTTTGAAAGGATATAACAGTACACCTTCCTGAGGCGGATTCAATCTTCCAGCTACAGTATGTTAGTAAATTTGATTGATGCACGCCAAAATGCAGTTTGGCGCTTAGCACTTGAAGGTGAGATTCTGCAGAATCATGAAAATCACAGAAAAAGCCTCTTGTGCAATGGAAAGTAATCGTACTTGCATTGTTTTCATACTGTTACATAAAGCCCACAAAAAAGTCAAGCATTCCTGTAGAATAGTAAGCATTACAAACATTAACAAATTTAAGTAATAATGTAGAAGAAAAGGTAGTATAATACTAGGTGTATGTTGGTATTTTTTTGTCATTGGAGCTGATTAATTTTTTCTCTGTATTATAGTGATACTCACCGTTACGTCTCCTTGATAATATGAAAATTCTCACACAACTCTGGGGGCTATTGTCAAGCTGACCATGGCACCGCCAACTGACTATTTTATTTCACTACCAAACACAACCTAATATGGTATACAAAACAAATTAATGCAAATGCGATAAAGAATATCCTACTGATACTGTGAATATCTCTAATTAAGGATTAAGGATTGGGTGGCAACAATGGTAGACAGCAAAAAAAGCAACTGATGAAAGCACTAAACATGTGACTAAGGTCCCTCAGGCCAGACCCCAGATGTGTGTGAGAAAACATTTTCCACTTCTTTTGTTCCTCAGTCAATGGAAAATACAGTTTGTCATTTCTTTGCCATCCAGAAATCTATTGGCTCTCGAAACAAAGGTTCTTTTGTTCTATGGTTGGCAAAATTTAAATATCCAAATAATTGCTTATATATAGCGGATATTGCTATTGTCAGAAAGTGTCCCTATTTGACTCTGTTGAATACATGTATGAAATTGTTTAAGGTAGCCGAACACAGTTTTTGCAAGCGCTCTTGCTAACGCAATGCGGTGCACATGCAAAGATTGGAAAAAAATAAACATTTTATTTCCTCAACACGGTCGCTACATTCTATCTGTACTATTTTTCCTCGTAATTGAACAAAGTGTTTTGATGGTTTTAGTCTTTTATGAGAAATGTATGTTGTAGAAACAGTAATGATGCAAAGAACTCTGCAATTCACAGATTTTCTTTGTTATCAAAAGAACCCAGCTAAATACAGCGCATGCATAGTAAGTTAAAAAATTGCGAAATGCAAAATAGCTTTATCAGAAATACATGTACGCCAATTTCTCAAGAACCACTCGTTAGAATTTAATGAAATTTGGCACAAAAACACCTTAAGAAATAACTAATTGGACTATTGAAAAATAATTGAACTTTAACAGAGGAAATTCTAGATATTCCAGTGAACTTTCAACAAGAGATAATTAAAGATTTACATTGCTAAGTTTTTTTTCTCCATTAGAGATTATTAGTTTAAAAATCTGGGAGACACCACTGTCCTGGCACGCGAAATGTTCTCTTCCGGTTGCCGTCCGCGTCTCAAAAACGCGCGTGCTTAAGCTCCCTATTATTAAAATAGTGTTAACTTGTGAGCATCGTTACAAGCTTGTTGCATGCACATTATAAAGAAAATCTAACGAACAGATGTTCTGCAAATAAACAAAACTGATTTTAAAGGCCTGTTTATATTTATTCATTTTGCCATGGCAACTGCACATATGTCAGCTGAACTATCAAAAAACCGAAGTTCATGTTGTTAGCTTGCTTGCTACCATTCTTGGTGACCAAAGGATCTCAAGGGTTTTAGAGAAAGAGATAAATAATTATTCCATGAGCCCGAGTTGGATATGAAGTGATAAAATAACCAACGAGCGCGTAGCGTGAGTTGGTTGTAATCACTTCATATCCAACAAGGGCGATTGGAATAATTATTGTTTTAGTAAATTCTCAAACCGGGTTTTGCCGCCGATTTTTATTTCCACAATTTTACAAAGCGTCCGGAAAGAGCATCTTGGTGCACTATTTTCCATATGACGTAAAACTTCGACCATTGGCTCATAGTCGGAGTTTTTTAGCCAATCAAAAAGCTAGAAATGCAATAGTCAGAGCTGAAAATTTACAAAGCGTCCGGAAAGAGCATCTTGGTCCACTATTTTCCATATGACGTAAAACTTCGACCATTGGCTCATAGTCTGAGTTTTTTAGCCAATCAAAAAGCTAGAAATGCAATAGTCGGAGCTGAAAATTTACTAAATTAAGCATAGACCTGTATGGCGTTCAGAGGCTAGTTTGGTATGTGCTTAAAATTAGCCTGGGACAAGGCTCTGTGTTGCTGTTGCTACATGTATAGCAAAGCAAGCCGAGAGCAGTCCTTCTCTTGCCTCGCTCCACTCATATTTACATAAGCCTGGGACCAGGCTCCCTATTGGGGAAAAAGCTGAGAAAATAATTTTGCTGACCAATATTGTTATTTTTACCTTATCATTTGCATAGGTACTGACAGACGGCTTTGGTTACGTGGAGGACCACAAGATAACAGATATTCGCCTTGCTATCTGCACCATTTCTTGTGGTTTTGCTCTTGCTGCCTTAATTTATGATTATCTCTTCCCTTTTCCAGTGTCACGGCCTGTTCTCATCCTGTGTGTGGCTTCGTATCCTTTCTAGATTTATTAATTAATTAAAAACAATCTTGTTCATGTCCATTCATCTAATGAGTCCAAGATTGCCATAAACGTGGTCTGTTTTGTTAGGGAAATGCTATTTTTGCCCCTTTCTGCACTTTTTTTTTTTAAAAGAACATGGCACTGAATTGCAGTCAAGTACAGTAGACAGCTTTTACGTGCAGCTTTTGTCAGGGAACCTCTCTGGTCACAGGTGTATATGTAGCTTGTGTTTGTGTGGTCTTTCTGCACACTTTCTTAAAAAATAATATGAATGTGGCATGAATAGAGTTATTACAAATGTAGTTAGAGTTATGAGTAATTAGAGAAGAGCTGTCAACTTTCATCAGAGCTTGTTTCTTAAGAAACAAAATTCCAGCAGTGAGAGTTAATATTATTATTGTTAATAACAATATCAGACAAGGGACACCAACCTCCCCTTCCCCCCTCCCTATATACTTATGTCCAGAAATGTGGGTACTATTATTAGGGTGCAGTCGATTGACCATATTCTGGAATAGGAATACATGGAATATAAGATAGAAATCCTTCATTTTTACGGAGATTCACATTAAAATTGCCAAACACCTGCTAAAATGCTATTTTAAACATATTTTTATAATCCTTGCTGCTTCGAAACTTGCCAAACATACCGTGTTAATCATCACTCCACATATTCTTATTCCGGAATAGGGTCAATCAAACGCGCCCTTAGATTCACACATTGACATCTAACTGGAAATGCCCAGTTTAGTTTAAGAATAATTATTTTTAACAATAAGGTAAGTGTTTGGGTTTGTCATTTTTAATACAGTATCACTTAGTTGTGTGCTTTTCTGTTCAGAAAAATGCTGCTGCTGTTTATCTTCAGTGGAGGAGCAGAGTTGTTCTAAGACATAAGTGATGTTGATATTGAGGGGATTAGAGCAAGGGGAGGGTTTCATTTAGTGACTTTAGTAGGCAGGAAGTAATAGCCACACACTTTTGTTATGTCTAGTTTTGATAATAATAACAATAATAATACGTGTTATTCATAGAAGTGCCATTCGGATTCCTATGCTCATGGTGCTTTACAAATAAATGTGTACAGTATTAAAATCTGTATAGGAAAAGTTCAAAGTTTAAAATACTACAGTGTACAGTGCTGGAGATAATTTTTCTTTATTCAGAGGACATACATGTATGTCCTTTCAAATCTTCCTTTTGGTCGGACATTTGACAAATTGGACTGGACATAATTTATTGACTGACAACACCTTGAAGAAGAGAACTCAAGATGTGCTGGTGACATGTTCGGTCATCGTGTCTGATCATAATGTGAAATTGGCCGGACATTTTCAAAATTTGGTCAGACAATGTCCGATGACCAACTGTTATTTCCAGCTGTGGTGTATCTACGTGTCAAAAACATTCACTGCATCTACAAAAACAATGAGTACTGTAGTTGCCTGTGTAGCTGGCAGGATTGTTCGCACTGGAGGCAAACAGCGAGCAACAAAGCCACGTAGAGAATGGGGAGAGACACCCCTCCCCATTCTCTATGCAGCTTTGCCACTCGTTAATTTGCCTCTTGCGCCAACATTTCACCAGCTACTCAGACTAAATGAATAGCTATCCACAAAATGCTTAAAATTGTGTGTATTAACTAAGGCACTTCTTGAAGCTCACAGTAAAGTTTGACTTGCGCAAGGCATTAGAGGTAGATCATTCTGAAAATGGCAAACTGATATAGCATATAGTTATTTATATACTTGTATGGATATCAACCTGTTTTAAACAACATTCCTGTAATTAAAGACATTTCCTTGACAATCACGTAAAGATACTTCTTCTTGATGAGTGTGCTGACAGTCTTCACAACTTGTTGTGAAAAAAACTACATCATGTTTGCCATCCAAAAAGATAAAGCTGGCATGGTATGTATACTGTTATTTTTTTCTACTATTTGTGAAGTCTTAGTGAGGATAATTAAATCTATGTACTAGACGGAAGTAAGTAAGTAAGTTATGAAAAGAAAGCTTTTGGCAAGGATTCTAGCACGGTTCACATTACCCTTACACATAGTTTCAAGGTGGAGCCAGGGGCTTGTTTCATCACTTTTATCCAGTACAGTGGTTAACTTGCTTTTCTTAGGATTTATGCTCGACAGACTGAATATGCATCCTGATGTTAATTTTATGAAATACATTCATTTGGCTCACTTTGCCCTTCAATAAAACATGTACATGTACATGTATCTGGATGATGACCTTTTGCATGAAACTTGTGAATCACATTGAATGTCCTGCTATCAATAAATTTTAAAACATTGTTAAGAACATCCCTGGTTACCTTTTTTTTGTATTTTGGTTATTAAATTGTGGCTATGCTGGGAGCAGAATACCACTGTAATTTTTGTAACCTGTGTATGGTGTTTTAAAAAAGGACAATTTTTTATTTTAGAACCGAACCCATCCCTTAGTTATGAATAAAATTGTCTGGCATTGGCGGTCTTTAGAGTGAAAGGGCCAGTTGACACAGATCTTGTCTTGACTTGACAGTGGGGACATAAATGGAGAGTTTTTTTTGTTCATAGCACTTCTACCTTATAAAACCAATAACCAAAGGCAACTTATTTATCACCCTGCTAGCAGAGCCTTTCTTTATTGCCATCTGGTGAGAGGCTCTGCTGCAGGGTGGCTCACAGGGTGTTCATTTATACTCATTTCTTTTGGTTAAATTTTGCATGTTTTTGTCTTGCAGAGTCCTGATAACTACTGGCGCTTGTCTTCAACACTTAAGCGCTATGATCCAAACTACACTTTAACAATGAAATACATCGATAGTAGCACAAAGAAAGAAAGAGAGCAGTCATTGAAAAAGTATGTAGTTGTTAATATTCATTTTTAAAATAATTAGTTGGGTGTACATGTATACATGTAATTTAGTTGCTAATGCCCCAGAAATTACAGTACATTATGTAAGGTTCAGTCAAGGATCTAGAGAGAGTATCTGAATTTGAGTGACTTGCAGAGACCATATAATTAATTATTTTATATTATTCTACGTCATGAATATTGTAGTCACTATAATAGTACAGTACATTGTATATGTTAAGAATGGGAAGCAGCAAAGTCAATTCTAGGAATCATTGCAACCTGTATCTTATCAGACCTATGCATTATGGACCGAAGGTACTAAAGGAGATTAGTAATAATATTATTGTTATTATTTGTGTAATGATACTATCTTTGCTCCACATAGTGAAGGGGCCTGTTTCCTAAAAAGTGTCAGTGACAATTTTAGTGCCTTGGAAAAGCACTTGATTTTGACGACAACATCTTACTCTCTCCTGCACTTTTCAGGATGGCAACTGCTGTAAAACTATGCAATCTTTTCATAGAGCAATTTTTGCTGACCTTTTTGTAAGACTGAAAAAGTATTCTTACATCTAAAGCTACCTTCAAATTATCTTTTTTGGGAAAGAGGTTTCATTGGAGTGGACAAAAATTAATTGGGTACGATTTCGAAAAATTAGTTTTTGACCATTGCAGGGCCAGAGCATGGGCATTGCAAATTTGTATGTCCTTCTTTAGGTCAAGAAATATTCCTGCCATAAGTTTACTACCAAAACAGGTAGACTGTTTTTTCAGAGATGCACATACAGTTGATTTTGCGCTCAGAGATCAACGATATGGGTCACATGCTCTGCTTTTCAAACCCAATAAGGTGAACGCATGTGATCACATTCCTGAGCATGTGAACTGGTGGCAAAGTGGAATTATATGTTTGGTCACCTAGACAGTACTGTAGCTAGAAGCATTTGGATATTGTTTTGCTTGTTATTAAGTTACATGTAATACTAGTATTTCTGCATGGGACATGATACAGCGGATAATTTTTCATAACATTTCTTTCCCTTGCTGTGTTCATGGAATAGCACACCATTAGTGGGTTTGAAATCCAGAGCACATGTGTCACCTACATCTTAGGTGTGCCTTCCCTGAACCTGTTACCTCTTTTCTTCAAGAATGAGGTTCTGAATTGATAATTTCTTTTATTTTTGTGAAGGTCTGTTGCTTCGTGGTTTGATGAAGAAGGTACTCTGTTGTTTGATATTCTGGAGAAAGATGTCCAAGATCTTCATAACGGAATTGCATCAGAGAAGAAGGACAAGTGACTTCAAATATATTTGTCTCAATTTCTTGACTTGTACCTTAAAGAAACAATAAAAAAAATATAGAATTACTTAACTAACCCTTCTGGTCCTTTTATTATTGTTTGTGACTTTAAAAATAGTCCTTTGCATGAGTACACTCAGTTTGAGTGCTTACCATAGTAAATGTAACAACTTTTTAAGGTTTATATGGGAAACAAAAATGCAGCCAAAAGAGTGCTAATCGTAGGTTAAATCAAAGAAAAATTATTGAATAAGGTGAACTTATGTTCATTTTATCTTGTGTTCATATTTCTTTTGGAGGCATTTCTTGTAACCTTAATTTGGTTTTGTTTTGTATTTTCCATTTACTGGTTTCGATTGAAATCAATGCCGTTAACAACAGTTTCAATGTGAACAACTATTCTGCAATCATACTTATAATCCTATGGTTGGGTCACAGAATGTAGACTTTGGACTTGTCTACAGAATTGAACTGGATATTGATAATAGAACAAAAAAACCCCTGAAATATAGTGAACTTGAAAGGAAAATGTTAATAATTTGGCTAAAAATCCTATGAACAAAGTGTAGGCTACCTGTAGTCTCTTGTTTTGATCTGAGTTGAGTACATTACCCTTGCTTGAGCCAATTACCTGCATAACTTTCTTGTCTAATATTGAATCAGTTACGGACTATATTTCCAAACATAACAGGTAATTGACTTACAACACCACTCAAGGCCTTGTGGGTCTCCCTTATGTTGGTGACAGATGGAATTTGTTGTTTATCAAAATTATGCTATACTTGAGAGCAGGCCAGTCAAATATTTTGCAACTTGTGCTCTTGTGGTCTTCTCACCCCTGAACTGGCCCCAATTTTTTGATGAAAAAATTGTCTGGTGTTAAAATTTTTACATGTCATTCTTAGGAGGGAAAGGGTAGGGGGGTGAAGGGTACAATAGTTGAAACAACCCAAGCCTTTACAAAAATGCTTACCTTAGGCCTAAACATTAATATTTTTCTAAAAAGCATTATCTTGAGGCCTAAGGTTAGCATTTTTGTAAATGTTTGGGTTGTTTCAGCTATTGTACCCCTCACCACAGCCCCCGAATAGTCATGCCATTAACACCAGCAGGAGAAACATGTTTGGTCCTTGCCTATTGCAATTCCAGCGACTGGGTAATCCCTCTCTGACAAACCTTTCTTGTTTTCACAGCAGTCACAGATTTACCTGGTTTTTCAAAGACCTGTTTGACATTTTATCCACCATTTCTGTTTTTACACCCAAGTAAGGAGAGAATGACCTTTGCTTTAAGAAGCAGCAGCAACCAAACCTGGTATGAATAGTGAAAACTGATTTAGCTCAAGAGTGGAGCCCCCTTTTGGTGTCAGGTGAGGGAGGTTACCCTGAAGAAAAAAAAAAAAAAAAAAAAAAAGACCAGGATGCTGTTGACTTAAATCACGAATCATGCGAGTGACAATGCAGTGAGTCTAACATTAGAAAGCGGAAACAGCTTTTCACAAGCATAACCCAGGCTGCAAAAAGCCAGAAAGCATGCAGGCTAACTGACAGTTTGGTTCAAGACAACTTTAACACATTCTTTCAACTGCTGAACCAGATGACAGGGATTTCTTGCCCTTTTTAAAAAGATGAAAAATAACATACAGTATGTATCAACATCAATTTTTATTTGTGCAATTTCTATATTACTCTAATCCAAATTTAGTCTCACGAATGATGTAAAAAAACATTGATCAAGTCGTTATAACTACACCAAAGTTACTTTCAAACCTGAAAACCATGAACACATGAAATATCTCAAAAGTTATTAATTGATTGGCCTTTTAAGAAAAACACTCCCTTACTATTAAAAGGGTTCACAGTTCTTCAAGTCAAACCTCAAAAATGGATCATTGGAAAGAAAAGACTGTGACCAGCACATTGGCATCAAGACTGAGCAGTTTCAAATATCTTCAGGGTCCAAAAAGCAATGAATTAAACTTGATCAACAAATTCTTATAAAAGGGAAGGACAACAGTGTCTACCCAACTCTCCCACCTAGAAACGTGCTTTATTCCAATTTATTATTCCACTTATACGCCATTTTACCATATTTGGTCAAGAGAACGCGCAAAATATGAGACGGTAATACACTGTACTGTCATAGTTTGACCGGTTTAGAACAACACAAAATTAATACAGATGGAACAGGAGTTTTTCAATGAAAGAAATTGTTTTCCACAAGATGAAAAGCCTGAGAATTTAGCTTGTCATCGCTTCCCACTCGTCATTTTGTTTATACAATCAAATAAAGATCTTTGGCTGGCTTTTTGTGCTGTTTACATCATTCGCACGCACCCTGAAGGACAGATGATGCATTGTTTTTTTAACACTCTTACCAAATCAAATTGAAGCAAAATAACACCTTCTTTATAGTAGAATAATAAATCTTGTATTCGTTGGTTTAACATATAATTTTCCTCACCCCTGCGGGGTTTGGAAAAATACTACGCAACTCTCAAAATATCCACACATATGTAACCATCGAATAAGATGTATATATCAAATAGTTTTTGGCTGGGTGAGGAACCCCAAAGTACGTGCAAAAAATTGTGAGAGTAATGGAACTAAGTATCCGAGTGACCTGCCCAAAGTAAAGGTTTGTAAACCACACAATTGCCCACAAAACACCCACTTCATATAGTGCAGTTGATAATTATTATTATGGCTTAATTTCATACTAGTTTTCAGCTTGTATTTTAGGGAAAGTGGTTCTAACAAATACAACAAAGAAAGAGAACCAACTTTGAATTGTCCACACTCCTTAGTTTTTCCACCATACGAAAACTCACTGGGATAACCTAACACCCATATGTGATTTACCTGGTAATTATAAATAGACCTTTCCACGGTTTTTGATGCCATCTTGGCTGGGGGGCAAACACAGCTAAAATTACAGTAAATGTATGGGAATTCGGCAGACTTTAAACTGCTGTAGCACCACCAAAAAGAGACGGATTTCCATCTTTTGCTACTTCTTTAAATAGGTCTATTGATATCATTCATTCAACAGAAAATAAGGCCATTAAGGAAGGTAGGACGTCCGTAAATTCGAATTACAAATCTTCTCATGTGGTTTCTAATTTCGCAGCAATTTGCATGATTTTAGAAGGGTTTGTATGAAATGTTAAAAATTCGTTTATGGTCGTTGTAGCCTGAATCTGTTTTTTATATTGCCAGAAAATTATCTCAGCATAAATGTCTTTTAAAAGACACTCTCACAGTGGAAATCTGCCTAATTGAAGCGGTGTTACAGCACTTCCACGTTGGCCTAAAGCCCATAAATTTACTGTAATTTTTGCCATGTTTGCCTTCAACAACTTCTGCCTGCCATATTAGTTTAGAACCTTTCCAAGCTAATGGCACACAGTAACCCCCATTTAACAAACTGCATGCAAGGAATGCTAAAATGTGTCAAGAGTTATTTATTTGCATTTCATTTGAGCCTTGTTTGGGACAGCATGAAGGGTGACACACTTCCAAACAATCCTCCAAAGGTCTAATAATAGTGAAATTCAGTTCACAAAATATCAAAATACCTAACCTAGAGCATACCTTTTACATCATACATGTAGCTGAGAAGTTCACTGAATGGCTTTAAATATAGCTTGCAGCCAAAATACTGGGAATATACTGGGAGAATTCACCTGCTGTGGTGTCTTTAAAGATTAAAATAAGGCTACTGTATAAACTGAGAATCGTTGAGTAATTTTTTAAACGAATAACCTAGATTAAACCACTTTGTTTTTGTAAGAGCTCCTGTACATAAAGACACTGACAAATCGAATCAATATATTTGTGAAATCTCAGAGATCAGTACCAAATGTGCTTTACTGTTGCAACACTGTCAAAAATACGTAAACTGCGACATCACTTCCCACCAAAATTGCTAAAGTTTAAACAGAAAACTACTTATGCTCGCATCATACAGTCATTACTAAATGTTGTACAAAGTCGAAATTAATACTATAATGAGCTTAACGCTCACAATTCTAACAACCTGCAAGTACCCTTCTTCAAATATTAATTTACAATAGAATTTTCGATGCTTCACAGTATGTTCAACGAAAGTACATAAAGTTCATTTTTCAACCATTCCACGCACTTGTCCCTTATTTCGCATAAGGTCGAGTTCTTTCTTAGTCGCGTCTTCGATCTCTCGTATGTCCTCTATGGTCAAGCCATACCACTTGTCGATCCAACATACCAACTGACGATGAAAATTGGTCAGGAGACGTTTGACTGCGCGGATAACGAAAGCCTCGACTCTTGCCTGTAAACCCCACCATTTGAACTTAATATGATATAACTTGTAACAGGTCATTTTGGGATCTGCGTCCTTTTTCCAGTCATTCCTCTTTAAGGGACACCTCGGAGGTTGGGTCTTTGCTGAAAAGACAAGCGCAGGATCTTCTTCTCTTTTGTAATCATTTGAAGAGACAGCGCGCTCATCAGATATGTCTATTTCAACGATTTCTCTCTTTTTCAATTCCTTTTCGTTTAGCTTATGAACATTCCCGAACTTTTCTTCATCATCTTCAACAAAACCTTTTTTGTGCCAAGTATCAATACAAATGAAGAAATTATCTGCCATGTAAGGATTCGAGTACACTGTTCTACAAAATGGATAAGCATTCCACGCTTTCTCGTGGACTTCCAAAGAACCTGACGGCGCAAGCATGCGAACAAAACCTGGTACCTTCGAGCTTAAATGAAAAATCTTATGGGTATACTGTCCTCTCTGCTCGTCAATCTCATAGGGTTCGTTCACTAGCACTTCAATTCCGTCGCCTCCTCCTGTTTCGTTCTTGCTTGCCTCTGCAACGGCGTACAGCTGGGCTACTTGATATTCTTCCACGGAAATGGGTAGTGGTATTCGGTACTCCACTATCCTACTAGCTGATGAGAAATCCATTTCCCTGGGATCTTCGACCGTTTTCTCACCCATTTCACCCAACTAAACCGTCCTAGCCACAAACCGGTAAAACTTAAAAATGGCGACCCCCTCGCAATGTGCTTCAGGGATATGACGTAACGGAAAACCACAAGGCAATGCGAATATCGACCAAATGTCCCGCCTTTCTTGCACCCAGACCTAACTGCAGATTTGGACCGTGGGAAATCTAAGTACTAAATTAAACTTGTTTGTCAGCGGACAAGTTGAATTTTTAACTATCTTTACAGTGCATTTGGTTTAAAAAAAAACTAGAAATGGTTTGGTAGCAAAGGAAAACAATATTTTTGGTTCTACTGAGTAAAAGAAAGAACATTCTATAAACTGTATCGTATAAACTCTTGTTCTTAGGCCATCGTAGCTTGATTAAGAAAATAACACAAACATACATATATAGTTTTTAAAAATTGTAACGCTCACTAGCATACGAAACGTCAAGTTCTATATAAAAATGCGTTGGAATACTATGTTTATCACCGCTGTTTGTGTTATTTTCTTAATAAAGAACATTCTTCTTTGAGTATTCCGGTAGTCTTCAGTGAAGAATAAATATGAGTACTATTAAAATGAAATAAAGTAATTATACAGTCAACTCTCTCTAAGACGGACACCATCGGGACCGGCCTCAGCTGTCCGTCTTAGAGAGGTGTCCGGCTCACAGAGAGTCGACGTACCGTGACCCCAGGAATTTTAAATAATAATGCTGAACCTGTGTACAGTGAATACGCGTCTGTTTAACCTACCTGTTTTAGATTACAATACAATTCGGTTGTCATCTCCAAGTTACTTTTTGAATGGGACAATGACTGATTTAATTTTAATTTGTACTGTATGTATTCCGGCGACAAGATAAGAGCTTGATTAAAAAGACAAACGCAACTAGATTCATTTTGACAACGTTTCGACATCGTCCGATGTCATCGTCAGGCACATTTTAATCGGATGAAGCATAACTTATAGTACAAGAACAATAGAACAATAGAACAATATATACAATAGTACGCTAACAATAAATGTGAAATTTGCCCTGACAGAGTTTGACTGCACATTAAGAAATGTTTCAATTCTTCGATGTAGAACATCTCATGAATTAAGCAGTCAAATTTCGATGCGCATTTCTTTATGACACTAAAACTCGCCGCTGGGGGTGCTGTTGTTTGGCCATGATCTGCTAGGCAATGCCTCCCGATAGCTAAATATCTATGTCCCTTAATTCGTTGATGCAAGTGACGAGCTGTATAGCCAACATAGCTCGCATCACACGAGTCACATTGAAATTTATAGACGACTAGTTGTTGGCTGACTAATGATGGTTTGGGCTCACGGAATTTAAGGACATCCTCGAGCTTGCGGCTGACAAAAACTGGCTGTGGATCTATATCCAGTTTCTTATTTAGCTGAGTAAGTTGGCGCTTCACAATATCGGCTGGTTTTTGGTCAATAAATGGCAAGACGATTAATTCATGAGATGTTCTACATCAAAGAATTGAAACCATCTCTTAATGTGCAGTCAGACTCTGTCAGGGCAAAACTATTTACTTAGATTTCACATTTATTGTTAGCGTACAATTCTATATCTTACATGTATATTCATGTACGCCCATGTATATCCATGTATGCCCATGTATATCCATGTATGATCATGTATATCCATGTATACCCACGTATAGCCATGTATGTCCATGTATTCACATACCACAGCCATGTATATCCATGTACACGCATGTATAACCATGTGCTTCCATGTATAACCGTCTATACCCATGTATATCCATATACAGCCATGTATATTCATGTTTCCCTATGTATACCCATGTATATCTATGTATACTCATGTATATCCATGTACACTAATGAATAACCATGTATACCCTTGTCTATCCGTGTATCTCCATGTAAAGCCATATATATCCACGTATACCCAATTGTCCATGTATATCCATGTATACCCTCGTATAGCCATGTATGTCCATGTATACACATGTATATCCATGTATATCCATGTATACCCTCGTATAGCCATGTATGTCCATGTATACTCATGTATATCCATGTATATCCACGTATACCCATGTACAGCCATGTATATCCATGTATTATCATGTACATCCATGTACAGCCATGTATATCCATGTATACCCATGTATACCCATGTATATCCATGTGAAGCCATGTATGTCCATGTATACCTATGTATATCAATGCACACCCATGTATATCCATGTATACCCATGTATGTCCATGTATACCCATATATACCTATTTCTTCTTCTTCTTTAGCAGTCCGTCGGTATCGACGATGATACCTATTTACAGCCATGTATATTCATGTATATCCATTTACAGCCATGTATATCAATGTATACCTATGTATATCCATGTATATCCATGTACAGCAGCAGCCATGTATATTCATGTATACCCATGTATATCCAAGTATAGCCATTTATATTCATGTATGGCCATGTATATCCATGTATACCCACGTATAGCCATGTATGTTCATGTATTCACACATATATCCATGTATACCCATGTATATCCATGTACAGCCATGTATATCCATGTATACCCATGTCTATCCATGTACACCCATGTATAACCATGTACAGCTCTGTATATCCATGTACAGCCATTTTTATCCGTGTACATCCATGTATATCCACGTACAGCCATGTACACCCATGTGTGCCTATGTATATTCATGTATACCGATGTATACCCATGTATATCCTTTTCTATCCATGTACAGCCACGTATATCCATGTACAGTCATGTATATCTATGCATGCTTATGTATATCCACGTATATTCATGTAAAGCCCTGTACAGCCTTGTATATCCATGTATATCCATTTATACCCATGGATATCCATTTATATTCATGTACAGCCATGTATATCCATGTATACCTATGTATATACATGTATATACATGTATCTCCATGTACTGCCGTGTACTGCCATGTATATCCATGTACAGCTGTGTACATCCGTGTATTTCTATGTACAGCCATGTATATCCATCTACAGCCCTGTATGTCCATGTACATGTACAGTCATGTATATCCATGTATAACTATGTACAGCCATGTATGACCTTGTATAGCCGTGTACGGCCATGTATATCCATCTATAACCATGTACAGCCGTGTTCCGCCATGTATATCCATGTACAGCCATTTATGCTCATATATTTTGATGTAAATCCATGTCTACCTATGATCAGCTGTGTACAGCCATGTATATTCATTCATACATGCTCGCGTATCATTATCAATGTACAACCATATATATCCATATATTGCCGTGTAATATCATATATATCCATGTATATCCATTTACATCCATATATATCCATGTATAGGCGTGTATTATAATAAATAGCCATTTATATCCATGTATACCCATGTTCATTAAATTCTCAACCTCGTATTAAAACATTTCTCGTGCTCAGATTGCTTTACTGATCAATCTCGGTTATTAGCTCATATACCTTAGTTTGACCTTACGTGGCTAATGATTGCGCTGCGCGATGTTAAGCTTTCGCTGGAGAGCAAAATTTCGATCTGAATACAACAATTAAAAAATGTAACGTTTTTGTGGAAAGTTTGGATCAATTCCTACGTTTAGAAGTACGCGAAAAAGTAAGAAATGTTTTTTGTAATTAGCCTGCGTCTGTCTGACCATCAGGTATTACACTACATCGCATCTTTATCAAGTTTTTTCGATTTCGTTCGGATTTTCTCGCGTTTTTCGCTCATATTTCGCACTTCCAAACTTTTGGAGTTAAGGGAATTTAACAAAACTATTATTCCATTCGCGCTTGTTGGATATGAGACTGGTTATAGGCAAATGGCAATTTACCATCTCATATCGAATGCGCGCTCATGGAATAATTGTTAAATAACCAAGTATACCTTTCGTTAACGATGTCCCTGAACATCATCACGGGAACATTAGAACCCACAAATGACCAGCTCCCAACATCAGTGGTTTCATAGCTCAGTTGGATAGAGCGTCGCACCGGAATTGCGAGGTCACGGGTTCAAATCCCCTGGAAGTCTTTAATTTTTCAGGCTTCCCTATGCAATTGCTAAAATTGCGTTCATAACTGCGAGGATCATAGTTTCACTTGATTTCACATCCGCAGTTCACCATATGATTCATTTCATATATCATTTCATAGTCAACTACTGCTTGCATAACAATGATGTGGTAGCCTTTGTGATCCATCAAGTCGTCATGGTCAGCTATGGTCGGTAGGTGGGGCAATTACAAGAATATGAGTGCCGTCTATCCTACCAGCACACATTGGAAATCTCCATCTGTCTTTGTAAATGCGCATGACTTCTTTAAAATGTTTTCCTTTAGGTAACGTGATAAACCGCGACTTCAGTTTGTTGACAACTGCAGCAGACACTTATTTAACACGAGTGCAAACAAAAGCTGGAGATACACAAAACAAATTTGCAATCGTGTGCTATTCTGCTGATGATACTAAGTACGACAGCAGAATTAGGAATCGCAGCTTTGGAGACACGGCTCGATCAACGCATTCTCGTATCTTGTTTTTGTTTGTTTCTAGATTTATTCCTTGTGCTTTGCTGCATTGAGAGAAGATTCTACTCTTGCTCATTCTCGAGCTTTTGCTGGTATATTTTGGGTTTTTTTTTTCAGACGGCGCGATAAATATATTTTATTGGATGGTTTAACATATAATACGCGCGGATATTTTGAGAGTGGCAAAGCATTTTGCGAGCAGTGAGCAAAATGTCCGCGAGTATTAGCCCATCCTCCTTAATTTTTTTTTCGCTTAGCGTCAAATGCGTTTCCTGAGCAGTCTCGGAATCGGAGTCCTGCTACCCCAGCATCATAGCTGTGGAACCCGGAAAACAAACAAGACGTGAACCCAAAATCAATATGGCTGAAAAGTTGGTGGATGTTGTTGCAAAATCAAGACAGCGTGGGAAAAAGGATCACCCCCGAAACTCCTATGCAACATAAAAATTTGGGCGGACAATGCTAAACGGATAAAAAAAGGAAAAGGAGATGGCCTTATATGTTAGACCATCGATTAAGAGATTTATTATTCCACTACAAAAACGGTGTTATTTTACGGCCTTATGAATGATATCAATAAAACTATTTTAAGTAGTGGCAAAACTTAGAAATCCGTGTGTGCGTGTGTGAGTAGAGGTGAACATAATAAATTTCTTCTTGGAATATTAACAGTAGGGATTTATAAAAACCAATAGAAACTTTGGTTTTGAAATCAAAAGCGAGCCCTGGATATAATTAAAGCGTCATCACATGATTTTTCTCGTGAAATTTGGAATAAACAAGCATTTGTTACTTTTTTCAAATACTACAAATTGCACTAGCCCTATTGCCTAGTGCAATCTTCCTCGTCTTTGCAAAAGTTTACTCCTGCTTATCTATTCCAAATTGCACGAGGTGTGATTAACAAATCTAATTTGAGGTCTGGTAATTTAAGATGCTAACTGAACTGATACTTCTGGTATCTAGTAGACCTTATTTAACGTCGATAACTCGTGACAGTAATTAAACTGACAAACCTGAGGTCGACGGTGCGCTCATTTTACTCCCCACTCTCCATCAGTGCTCCGTTTTACGGGTATTTAAAGCTACTAGCTACACGGAAAGGAAAGGAGTCGAAACAAGGATGCGAGATCCGGGAATCGAACTCAGGACCTCTTGCACCAAGGCCGCGCACTAACCGACTGTGCCACTCTTGCTCCTCCTGGTATGCCGAAACAATCCCTTTTTTGTGGCAATGAATGTAAGGTTATGACAAAGGATGTGTTTTAATTATGGAATTGGAAAGGGCACTGAAGCTGTGGAAATGAAATATTATTCAAACATATTGTTCTTGTTGATTGTAGAGATCCAAGATCAAACTGCGGAGGAAATTGCTAACACCATTAACAAGGCTTTCCTCGAGCCGCTAGAAGAATACAGATCCAGTCCGCTGACCCCTTTGCCGCTGGAGGATTGCCCGAAATTCCTGGAGGTAACTGAAGAGAGAATCTACAAATTGTTGTCAAGGCTCAATCCCGCAAAGGCTACTGGACCCGATGGTCTTCCAAACTGGCTACTGAGAGAGTTTGCAAGCTTGGTCGCGTTCCCGGTAAAACCATCCTGAACGCCTCCTTCAGTGAACAGCGTCTGCCCAGCTCCTGGAAATATGCTGATGTCACCCCTCTTCCGAAGAAAACGCCTGTGCAGAGCCTGAAGAAGGACCTGAGACCCATCTTTCTAACACCATGCCTGTCCAAGGTTGCCGAGGACATTGTTGTAACTGATCATCTAAGGCCAGCTGTGATGAAGGTACTGGATTCTAGCCAGTACGGAGCTGTCCCAAAGTCCTCCACCACTATCTCCTTGCTCAGCATGATCCATGAGTGGATCACAGGAACTGATGGCAACGGATCTACTGTAAGAGCTATCCTTTTCGATTATAGAAAGGCTTTCGATCTGATAGATCATACCATTCTAATCTATAAATTAGGTAAACTAGATCTTCCTTTTAGTGTAATCAATTGGATTATTGATTTTCTAAGTAACCGGTTCCACAGAATCAAACTGGCCGAGGGATGCCTCTCTGAGTGGGGCTCAGTCCCCTCAGGAGTCCCTCAGGGGACGAAACTAGGGCCCTGGTTGTTTGTAGTTATGATAGACGACCTGGTAATTAATGGCGCGTGAGTCTGGAAATATGTAGACGACACTACTGCATCTGATGTTGTCGGAAAGGGCGAGGTTAGTAGTGCCCAAATTATTGCTGATAAGGTAGCCGAGTGGTCCCTGGCTAACAGAGTTCAACTCAATAATGAGAAATGCAAAGAACTCCGAATCTCTTTTGCTAGAAATAAGGCAACATTTGAGCCAATTAGGGTACATGGCAAAGAGCTAGAGCTCGTTGATAGTGCAAAGTTATTAGGAATAACAATCACAAGTGATCTATTATGGAACACCCATGTAAATGATGTTATCATAATGGCAGCCAAAAGGCTATACTTTTTAGTTCAGCTAAAAAGGGCTAAGGTTCCCTGCAGTGACTTAGGGTTATATTTGTGAAATCTCAGAGTTCAGTACCAAAGATGCTATACTGTTGCAACACTCTCAAAAATACGTAAACTGCGACAACATCACTTCCAACCAAAATTGCTAAAGTGGAAACAGAAAACTAATTATGCTCGCATCATACAGTCATTACTAAATGTTGTAACAAAGTCGAAATTAATACTATAATGAGCTTAACGCTCACAATTCCAATAACCTGCAAGTACCTTCTTCAAATATTAATTTACCATAGAATTTTCGATGCTTCACAGTATGTACAACGAAAGTACATGAAGTTCATTTTTCAACCATTCCACGCACTTGTCCCCTATTTCGCATAAGGTCGAGTTCCTTTTTAGTCGCGTCTTCGATCTCTCGTATGTCCTCTATGGTCAAGCCATACCACTTGTCGATCCAACATACCAACTGACGATTAAGATTGGCCAGGAGACGTTTGACTACGCGGATAACGAGACCCTCGACTCTTGCCTGTAAACCCCACCATTTGAACTTAATATGACATAACTTGTAACAGGTCATTTTGGAATCTGCGTCCTTTTTCCAGTCATTCCTCTTTAAGGGACACCTCGGAGGTTGGGTCTTTGCTGAAAAGACAAGCGCAGGATCTTCTTCTCTTTTGTAATCACTTTGAGAGACAGCGCGCTCATCAGATATGTCTATTTCAACGATTTCTCTCTTTTTCAGTTCCTTTTCGTTTAGCTTATGAACATTCCCGAACTTTTCTTCATCATCTTCAAAAAACTCTTTTTTGTGCCAAGTATCAATACAAAGGAAGAAATTATCTGCCATGTAAGGATTCCAATACACTGTTCTACAAAATGGGTAAGCATTCCACGCTTTCTCGTGGACTTCCAAAGAACCTGACGGCGCAAGCATGCGAACAAAACTTGGTATCTTCGAGCTTAAATGAAAAATCTTATGGGTATACTGTCCTCTCTGCTCGTCAATCTCATAGGGTTCGTTCACTAGCACTTCAATTCCGTCGCCTCCTCCTGTTTCGTTCTTGCTTGCCTCTGCAACGGCGTACAGCTGGGCTACTTGATATTCTTCCACGGAAATGGGTAGTGGTATTCGGTACTCCACTATCCTACTAGCTGATGAGAAATCCATTTCCCGGGGATCTTCGACCGTTTTCTCACCCATTTCACCCAACTAAACCGTCCTTGGCACAAACCGGTAAAACTTAGAAATGGCGACCCCCTCGCAATGTGCTACAGGGATATGACGTAAGGGAAAACCACAAGGCAATGCGAATATCGACCACAAAGTATGGTGGATATGTCCCACCTTTCTTGCACCCAGACCTAACTGCAGATTTGGACCGTGGGAAATCTAAGTACTAAATTAAACTTATTAAAAATTATAAAAACGTTCACTGGATATATACAGTTAAAAACTTTCGAGCTTTCGGCTGTCAGGCTACAGCCTTCAATGAAAATGAATGGAAAAAATGACAACTACAATATATACAAAAATAGGTGAGACTATAAAAAGAATATTAAAACGGGAAAAAAATGTATTTTTTCCCGTTTTAATATTCACTTCCAAACAATCCTCCTAAGATCTAATAATAGCGAAATTCAGTTCAAAAAATATCAAAATACCTAACCTAGAGCATACCTTTTACATCATACATGTCAACGATATTAAAACGGGAAAAAATATGTATTTTTTCGATTCCCGTGTTAATATTCTTTTTATAGTCTCACCTATTTTTGTATGTATGGTAGTTGTCATTTTTCCCATTCATTTCCATTGAAGGCTGTAGCCTGACAGCCGAAAGCTCGAAAGTTTTTAACTGTATATAGCCAGTGAACGTTTTTATAATTTTTAATATGTTTTACCCTGGCTACGGTTCCGACACATCTAGACGAGCGTTTTCTGCGTTGTTCTATTCCGCATCACGTTGCTGTCAAGTGGCATGAGTTCAGTTTCGACTCTGACATCGCTACACTGTGACACTTCTTGCATCATTTCAGCTTCAAGGTCTCTTATTACAATTGTGTCTCATCAGCACATACCCTCGTTTTTTGCCTGAGAGAGCATGATTGATGTCATTCTTCACCCCACATAGATTCTCCAGTTAGAGTTATTTGGGATTCTCCAGTCATATCTCAAGCAAATACCTAAGGGATTTGAATGGTAAAGCTGTTAGCTCCGTGGCGTGCAATGGGTAATACCTGCAGACGATTAAAAACAAGAGACTGTGGTAGCCTACACTTTGTTCGAAGGATTCACAGTATTTCAGTGTCTTTTTAAATATAATATCTTGGTATCTTAGTCAATATCCAGTTTCAATTCCGTACCCCGAAGCCCAAAGTCCACTTTTCGTGACCCAATGATAGCTTTAAGTGACATTGCAGAATAGTTTTTTGCATTTACAGCGGTTATCATTAACACGCGTCCCTTAATGACATTTTTTCATATTCGAAAATAAAATTTAGGTGGACGTCAATCAAACCTTTCCATTAAGAATTCAACTGCCGCCAAGAGAACAAGAGTATCGTCATGGAAACTTTTGATTGACGTCCACCTAAATTTTACTTTCGAAATATGGCAAAAAGTCGTTGAGGGCCGCGTGTAACTGATAACCGCTGTGAAACAACAACAGCATTGATGCTAATCAAAACCGGCAAGCAGGTGCTTAAAAAGTTTCTGCGATGGTATACAAAAGAATTTAGTACCTTTTCACAGGGAAAATTATAAACTTATGTAAATAGCCCACTTGGATGTGTTACCAAGTCAGAGGATAACCGGATATTGCATTACGTGCAGCGATAACACACACTCTCGTTTTCGGTCACGCACACAATTTTTTAAATTAATACATATTTCCCCGTAAATCTGTCGCGTAGTTTTCCGTGGTTTAGTCCTACTTAGGTTTCCTTCTCTGAAAAGTGCCTCTACAAGGCAAATAAATCTTACGCATGAAAAGTAAAATCGCCCCACCCAAAAAAAGCAAGAGGCTACGGGTAGCCTACACTTTGTTCGAAAAAAGTCTGATTTTCACACATGTTCAATGCACTCAAGTAGATTCCATTCATCAAATCTATATTCCATTGGAGTTACTAGAAGTCAAGAGTGAATTAGATAGGAGTGTTGTTATGGCATGGGTGCTCTCCCCAGCACAATCACAAATGAGTCTATTTTAAGAATAAGAAAGGGTTCCTTTTTTCGCAAACGTTGGCCGTGAAGCACTATATTTCAACAGACTTAACTGATTAGAGTGTAATGTGAAGTGCGCGTTTTCTACCCCATAGGAACCATGTGAGCGTTAGCCCTACTAATGGAAATGGGCCCACACAAGGACAGAGAAAGATTCTGACCAGGGTGGGAATTGAGCCCACGACCTTCGGGTTAGATCACCGCTGTTCTACCGACTGGAGGTTTAACAATTGCTTAAAACGATTTAAGAGATTTCACTTGCCTAAGATTGCAAGGTAGACTGTTCCAGAGAGTTGCACCTCTATAGCTATAGCTATAGACACTTAATTGTTTGCGGAGTCCGTTAAGATATAGCCTGACGTAATGCGCTCATTAAACATAGCGGATAAGTAGTCAGGAGCCAGATCATGTTGTTGTAACAAGTACCGAGCGTCAGCATCATAGGAAGAGGAGGTGAAAATACGAGCAGCAAGATTCTGCAGTTTTTGTAATTTTTCTGAGAGTGTTTCGCCGCAATTCCCCCAGACAATACTACAGTAATCGAAATGGGGTTGTACCGAGGCATTGTAGTTGTAATGTAGTATTTCTAGCGAAACAAAAGGTTAAATTCGCTTTATGGCACCAATGCCGGAGGCAATCTTTTTAGATAGTTTGTCAATATGATTATGCCATGTTATCATCAATAAGAATCTAAAGTGATTTAGAAGTGGATACTTGTTTTATAGGAACATTATCTATGGAAAGTTCAAGGGATTCAGATAATGTACTCAGTTTTTGTCTAGAACCGATTTACATAAACTCGGTTTTAGTCATATTCAGAGAAAGTTTGTTGCAGAGAAGCCATTTGTGGATGTTTCTTAAATCACGATTCAGACTAGACTGTATTGAGTGTAAGTCTGCGCTAGCTTACGTTATATGGGTATCGCCTGCATACATTCTAGGTTGGCAAAACGATAAACAGTATGGCAAATCGTTGATATAGATCAAGAATAGAAGAGGGCCTAGGATGGTTCCCTGAGGGACCTCACAGCCTAGGGAACAGAATTTGGAAAGCGAACTATTTAACGACACATTTCTGGGTACGGTTATTTAGATAAGATTTAAACCAATCGTAAGCAGACTCCTGTATTCTATACAGACTAAGTTTAGCTAAAAGTACATCGTGGTCAACGGTATCAAACGCTTTTTTCAAGTCTAACAAACGCCTTCAAAACGCACGCTCAGACGCTTGAAAACACGCTTTAAGGCGTATTTTTCAAAGGCTTTAACAAACGCCTTCAAAACGCGTGCTCATGCGCTTGAAAACCCGCTTTTAAGCGTCTTTTTCAAACGCCTTCAAAACACGCTCTCAGACACTTGAAAACACGCTTCTAAACTTCTTTTTCAAAGGCTTCAACAAACGCCTTCAAAACGCGCGCTCAGACGCTTGAAAACACGCTTTAAAGCGTCTTTTTCAAACGCCTTCAAGACGCGCATTTACATTACCGCGATCTATACTACTACTACTACTACTACTAATAATAATAATAATAATAATAATAATAAATAATAATAATAATAATAATAATAAATAATAATAATAAATAATAATAATAATAATAATATTATTATTATTATTATTATTAGTGGCGTGATGAAGTCGGTAAAGACTGCTATGGACGATATGGGGTTGCAATGACACCCTAAGAAATGTGCGATATTCACCTATCAAGCCACAGTTAGTCTATGAAACAGCAGATGTACAGGCGTATTGGGATGTTCCGGTATATGGAGAGTACCAAGAGCTCAGAGCAAATAGAGTAGACGCTAGGATCGTTAACAACAGAGATAAGCAAGTGATAGCCTTGGAGATGAGCTGCCCTTGGGTGAGCAACCGCGACAAGGAGACTTCTGAGAAGACCATGAAGTATGCGCCACTCAGATGGGAATTGAAGCAAAGATACCCAGGGTACGAGATCAACCTAGTGCAATATCATCTTAGATGTACTGTGGGGATGGTCCAAGGACTTGGATGTCACTCTACAGAAGCTAGTAGGCAGCAAAGCTAAAGGTGTACTCAAGAAGATGCAGAAGGTGTGTCTCAGGAACTCTAAATATTGCGCGCACTTTTAAAGTGGTAATTTAACTCGTAGGCGAACTCTGAATCTCGTGCATATATACACTACCGGTCTTAATAGGTTTTATAATGATAATGTCAGTTTTTAGTTATAACGTTAGATTTCGTTTCTATTTTATTCACTGATTAGCTCATGGGCTACGCTGCGGCGCATCGTGTTGCTTTTATTGTATATGGCACACATACGTTTTTACTGCATAACAATATTTAACGAGGATATCACCAAGCTAACACTAAGTTAATTAGGGTGGTCCTCTATCTACGTCACTACAATTTACTATGCGGAATAAAACTTAAAGGTTAAAGAATTTAGAATTACAAGGATAAAAATTATATTAGAATGTGTTATTACAAACAGTTCCAGCCATATATTTTTTAAACTTTAACTGTCTCTAGCGTTTACAGATAAACTGTTCCAGGCATGTACTCGCCTGTACTGGAGGGATCTTTGTCCTGTCTTAGAAGATAGCTTAGGTATGAACAGGTTTCCATTTGCGGCTGTTCTTGTGTTGATTTGGTGTATAATCTTTAACATACTCAAACCTATTACGTAAATAGGGCTAGATTTATTAATACACAAAAATTTGGTTTTATCAACGGAGTTGATAATGTAAATTGGCCACCGTACAGAGATTCTAAAAGCTGACGTTTCGAGCCTTAGCGTGGATTCGCTCTGACGAAGGGCTAACGCTCGAAACGTCAGCTTTTAGAATCTCCGTACGGTGGCCAATTTACATTATCAACTCCGTTGATAAAACCAAATTTTTGTATACTACTTCCCCACCGACGCAGCACCACAGTTTTTTTAGAAACTACCCCCTTCGTACTTCGTAGACTTATTAATAGTTTTATTCATCAATATGAACGTAAAGTAATTAATCTATGCGCTGATTTATAGTCATCCAGTTTAATTTGTAGAACAGCTCAGACGATGGGACATCCTGGGGACGGTTAATGTAAAGAATGCATCTTGCTGCGTATTTCTGAAATCTAAGGATCCGATCGGTAACTAGTCATCTCGCCACCAAGAAGACTCGCCACCAGCAAACTCGCTACCAATATGCAATCAAAGTCGCCACCAAGACGAGTTATCTCGCAACCCTGCAGTTGCTTATTTTTTTAAGTTAAGGAGGCTCGAAAGGGTTTTCAGCTGAGCGCGAGCGTAACCCTCACACGCAATTCGTAAGCACCAGAAATAAACAAATACCGCTAATTTCGTTCACCTTTCTCCTAATTCCTACATATATTGAATATAAATAGACATCCCCTATTCACAAAAACCACGAAAATTCTACAGAAACGGTTTAATGGTCACTTAAATCCGTTTGTGTTGGCCCGTAGCTCCACTCGCGAGCGGACTCGAATGAACGGGTGACGCATGCGTAAATGCTGATCTTGTAACCCCTCATTTTTCCTGATTTCGCAACTTTACTTGTTTATATCTCTATTTCCGGACGGGTTAATTTGTTTCATTTTTTGCATGTTAACTTAGGTTAATTTAAAACGTTTGTCTTTCAACTTTAAAAAATTTAAAATTCTGTTGGTAAAAAAAAAATAATTAGAGACAAATTTCAAAACAACTGATTTTTCCGAAAAACTGGCCTACAGATTTTGTTGAATTTTAAGTGTTTTAGAAATTATTTCTAACATAATCTGGTAATGCTGAATGGGAAGATTTCACCGTCCCGTTTCTGCAAAAAAAGACAATATACGTTGATTTAAGGCTCAAAGAAATGCCTTAGATCGTTGCCATGGTAACGCTATTTTGGAAGAAAATATAATGTGAGAAATCTACGATGGGTACTTGATACCCTGGCCAAATTTCGAGCCTCCTTAAACTTTACCGAGTTTGTCTACTTTACGTATCTAAAATTAAAAGGTAAAGTAAGTTACACGCCGGACTGACTCACGGCCCTTGACGTACGCAGTGGAAGCGATCAGCATTTCATGATACAATCCTGGTTTTTACGATTGCCAAAGCACACAAAACTTTCTGAATCCGTTTACTTTAATCCACACTGAAAGGAAGGAAGGAATAGACTTCTGAACAAAAGCGCTCAGCCTGGTTGGTCAGACAAATTAGTAGCCAAAAGGAGACTATAAGGCCAGTAATCAGTGGCAAAAAATGAAATAGGAAACACGTGCAATATATGACGGAAGAATCAAAGTCTGTATCACCATGATGGAAGTCGTGAGTTGTTTGAGCTGCTTGAGGTATACAGTGTTTCTGTTAACATAACAACAAAACAATGCGAAGTCATTAAGGTTGCTTGTGCGGCAAGGAGGAAAGGAGGTGAGAGTTTTTCAACTTCAATAGGGTATTGTTTCAAGAATTTATAAATATGCCTCCCTAACAACGGGGCGCGTCCACCAAGTTGTTTTAGGGGAGAATCTGATCGACACGGATCTAGTGTCTTTTCATGCTGAAGTTTACGGGACAGTCCCCTGTGTAGCTGTCCACGGAAAGCCAAGTGCCTCCCTGGATGTCAGGAGGGAGAGGAGACTGTGAGTGAGGCTCATCTCCTTGCTGACCATGATCGTGTGTTTGATCAGGCCGTCAAGCTGCTCAATCTGAGGGTGACCGGGGCTCAGCTGTTGCAATGAGGGCCTTCAACCGCTGGAAACTTCAGAGCACAGGCGACTGTTAGGCTGCCGCTCCAGGACCTCCAAGACAGGCTCTCGGAGGCACTGACATTGCACCAACCCACCGTTTACGTACCAATCAAAGGGAGACGCGCACATCTCCGTGGCTGGTGTCCACTTTCCTCCGCCAGGCAAGTCGTGGCCTTTTTGCGCTTTGTCAACAAAGGAAGATATTGAAGATTGCTCACATTGATGGAAACACTGCATCTCTAAATCAGAACACACCTCTGTGTGTGCACTTCCGGAAGAACTTTCCAAATGCAGACACACTGAGATTTCATGACACCAACTACCCAAGCCAAAACAACACCGTGTTAGAGTTGAAAAACAGCCACCAAACGCCTGTGTTCACTACAGGGTCGACATGTATCCCAGCATCTGATATTTGGACGAAATGAAGCAAGCTTTGGGTCTTCTAACCTCGGCGGTTAGAACTAACCAAGGAGACAAGGCAGGCAGCAATCAGCCGCCGGCGCGTGACCTAATCCACTTCAAGCTGGAACTGACGCCAAACCAGTGAAATTCCCAGTTTAAAAACAGCAGCATCCGATCGATTAGGGATGTCCCCATACCTTCGCCCAATTTGAGCTTCGTCTTTCGACAATTCACCGAGAAAGGCGATACTGAAAACCATAATATGCGCGTCGATTCAAATCCACCAATCCGCGTATCGCGACCGTTGACAGTTCAAAAACACAACCCTGCCTCGATACGCTGATTGGTGATGTGCTCTGATTTTTTTTGCATACCTCAAATGCCTTTGGTTGAGAATTTTGCACCGGTCATGTTGAGAAAGCTTTATTAAGGGAGACCCATCATATCAGGCTGCGAAGGCCCCACTGTAAGGATCTGATCATTTGTTGATCACCTACTTCAGCCTATTGCTAAAATACAAAAATCATACCTCAAAGATACCACAGATTTCTTAAATTTTATAGAGAAAACTAAAATAGCACAATCCTTCTCTCAATGGAGGTTACTAGCCTTTACAGTAACATCCCGCAGGAGGAAGGAATCGCCATTGAATGAAGAACATACGAAACATTCTATGGAAACAAACCTCCGACTCCGACCCACTTCCTCAGAGACTTAAAAGACTTATCTTGAAAGAAAATTTCCATTTCTACGGGAAAAACTCGCACGTCTCCAAACGCACGGAACCGGAATGGAAATAAAAAAGGCAGTAACTTTTGCTAACATCTTCATGACGGAAGTTGAGACTGATATCGTCAACCAAAGTCCTTACAAACCACTTATTTGGAAACGATACATTGACCACATCTTTTCTCTATGGAACATAAACAAAGAAGCGATAAACAAATTCACGGAGCTAGCGAATAGCTTCCATCCTACAACAAAATTCACGGCTGAGATTTCAGATACTGAAATAACATTCTTGGATACATGTGTATACAAGGGAGACCGATTCAAAAAGCACTCTATTCTTGATGTGCGCACGCACTTTAATTAAACCGACAGAGACTTTCCAATACACGCACTTTAACTCCTGCCACCCTCCAAGTGTCAGGAAAGGCTTCATCAAAGGCGAAGCCGTAAGGCTTCTTAACTCTTCAAAAGCGAAATTTGAAGAACACATCGTATTAAGCAAACAAAGATTAAGCCACAGAGGTTAGCCAGATAATCTTTTGAACATGACTCTATCGGAAGTCAATTTTAGCCAAAGAGTGTCGGATCTACAAAATAAACAAAAAACGCGCAAAAGAATGTTGTCGTTTGTTACAGAATACCGCCCATCAATGCCTGATCTCAAACATATTCTTATGAACAAATGGCGTTTTATACAAAACCAGCCCTTACTAAGAAAAATCGTTAAAAACCCTCCCCCTCGTTTCATATAGAGACGGGAGGTCTTTGAAAGATGTACTCGTTAGAGCAAAGTCAGACAGACCCCCCTAAATACTCACTAACCTGAGGGTGGTGAGAAGAACTCTGCGGTTAAACCAACGCTACAGGTGTCCCACGATGCAGTGTCCCCGTGTCATTTCCAGGGGGCCTTGGCCGTCTTCGTGCTTAGCCGCACTTAGTCCGGCACTGTGAGAAAAGAAGTGACTGCGAGGGTTCTCTACCCAAAAACCTGACAACCTCCCCTGTGGTCCGAAACACAAAGCTCGCAGTTGTGCCCAGCATCCCTTGGAGAGGCCCTGCCACTCCCCCCCCCCCCAGCTCTTTGAGCCCTTTTCCCACCCCGCTCACAACGATGCTCGCACTGCTCGCACTGATGGTAACCCCCGCGACCAAAGCGACAACAGCAAGGGTGAACCCATGCTGGGACGTTCCCTCCTCTAATTCTTCTCTCTTGGCTTCAAGTTGGTTGAGCCGCTCTCGATTGTTTTGTACACTGCTCACAGGTGTTTGAATTCTCACTGTCGTCACTGACGATCAAAGAGTCTTCGGCGATTCTTCCCTCCTCTTCACTCTGCTCCTGCTGGTTGCCTCCCGGGTTGGACCAAGAATTTTCATGGACTGGTTCGACAGATCTGTGTTGACTGAGCCGTCTGCCTTGAACAGAGGCTTTGGTTCCTCCCCTGCAGCCCGGCAACCATCTTTTAGGTGGTGCCATCTCTCATTTTCAGTTTACACTTTCAGCAACTTCCCATTCTCTCCGTAGTTTGGGTGGTCCTCGCCCCGGGCATGCTCGCCCTCTGCTTCAACCTGTCTGTGAGCTGGCGGGCGAACAACCCCATTGTGAAAAACGTCTCCCATGCTCTTGTGAACAGGCTGTCACTGAAGTTCACTGGCAAGTACGTCCAGGACTTAAACCATTTCTACCTCCTCAACTTATTCTCCGACCTCTTGACCAAGAGAACCGAGAGAACTGCCTTCTTCCTAAGCTCAGGTCCAGGGGCGGCGGATGTGGCATCCTGCGTAGCTAGTGGTTTTGCTGTTGCAGAATGCGAGAGATCTCGATTGGCAAAAGGCTGGGAAAAGCGTAAAAAAGAACCTCCTGCCAGGGTTGACTGCCTTCTTGATTTCCAACATCATTTGCATATTTGAGGAAAAGGACAGTTCTAAATGTCTTTTAACTTTAGGCAAAGGAAGCAATTTATTCAGGCAGAAGAAAAAGTCTCTTATGAACACGTGTCTTCTTTTTCAAGCAGGAAGGGACGCAAATCTATGGAGCAAAAAAAAATCACTATTATTTTGGAAGCTTCGAGCAACCCGGATTAAATTTTCGATTTCTCGCAGTGGTGAAAAATTTCGCCTTCTAACCAGACCATAGAAGATTTAATTAAAGCCCCACTACAGAAGTTTTAGTGGATATTATCACCCCAAGTGGGGGTGTGGAAACGTTGAGCTCATTTCAGGATACAACTAAATCAATGATCATGAATGTAAGTGGGAAGAAATGGCCAATCGTGGCCAATGCGGCCTTGGCGCATCCTTACCAACAGTCGACCGACAGACGACCAACAGCTTCTTGAGGGAGCTTTTCTTCAAATTTTCTACAAAACCAGGTGGACAAGAACTTGTTCAAGATGTTACACAGGTACCAGCTTAAGATGTTGCATGGATCACCTGGGTTGTGCCCAAAACAGTCGCGGTGAAATGTCCGGGCAGGGTGACCGCAGGAAGACACCTGACCAAATGGAATTGCAAAAACAGAGCAGGAAATCACGCAGATGGGCGCATTGGGTAAGCGGAGGTGACTCTATTAGGGCAAGCAGAAGGCCAGAGGGACTCAGACATGCCTAGGTTCTTTATGCTCTTCACCACAGGCTTCATCCCTCGCTGCTCGGACTGTACTTCAAACGCTGCAACGTCTTGGCGAAGCAAGGGTCGCTGTGGACAGTTTGTTGTGTGCCTGTCATGCCTCCCCCGCTGCAACAAACAAAAGGTGGAGGTGCCATAGGCACTGTTTGGGATGGACTAGCATTTGAATACACACTGCACCCGGCATTCACAATAATGGCCAAGAGCAAGCTTGCGAGAATACTTGTCGATGGTATGGCGATCACCGGGCTGGCAGCTGGCATTGGTTTTTTTGGCCAAAAAGACATCAAGGGATCCATGACCAACGACCCCAGTTCGAACATAATGAACTACGTGAAGTTCACCGCTGTCATTGCCAACACGTGGCTGCAAAAAATACCTCCAGTACCACCGGAACGTCCTCCCTAAGCCGACTTAGAGCGCTGCCCCATTTGTATCGGCATGGCAACAATTGCAATTATGATGGGCCACCCTCAACCCCACAGCATTCATCCAGGGTAACACCCCATCTACAGGGCAGGCAGAAGCCGAAAAGGAGAGGCCTGACCAAGCAATGGAGAAATACCAGGCAGCTGTCGCCCATTTCCAAGAACAACCAGGAAAAGCTTCAGGACTTGATCACAAGGAACGACAGGGTGAAGCGCAGGTGACAACTTCACCAATGTGGACTATGTGCTTTAGCTGTACAACTAGACGCATGAGTCCCGGTTCTTCAACTTGAACATGCCAAGCAGTTTGCAAAAGACTGATTTCTTAATAGTTCCAAAAGACATTTTTTCTGCATCTGTTTGCTCTTTGCAAACCATGTCCGACACAAAGCTGTCAAACATTTACTACATCTCCCCCAGCTAATGGAAAGGTCGCATAGCCATCAAAAACCTCTCAACTGCAGCCAAGGCCGGTCTCTGAAGATGTGGCCAGAGCTTGCCTAAAGAAGCAGACCATCTGGCAGATACATTTGCCTGTAGCAAGGCGCATCCCACGCCCTAGATTTGATGTCAAAGTGCCAAACAAAGTGCACCAGGCTGACCTTCTCTTTCTGCCCCATGATATTCTGGGCTGGACGACCCGGACGTATACTCTCACAGTCATGGAAGTGGCCTCGCGCTACGAGGAGGCTGAGCCTCTGACCGCAAAAGAGGCCTCAGCTGGCAAAAGCTCCACCAGGTTGACCCGGGCCACGAATTTATGGGCGTGGTCAATCAGCTGCTGGCGAAGCACAAGTCGATGTCAAATGTGGCAGGGTCTATGTCCGTCATGATCAGGCATTGAAGAGTGTGTAAACAGGACCTTGGCCGAGCAGCTCTTTGGGTACCAGTACACCCAGATTTGCCTTCCTTCCAGGTAAAGGTCAACTGAGGAGGTTGCCAGACTGCCTGCCATTGTTGCGGAATTGAATGGAGAAGTGAAAAGCCCAAGAACCCTATGAAGGCCTCAAAAGTGGCACCAAAGCCCTCCTCAGTTCTTCCTTATCAGTTTGGAGGAGCAAAAGCTCCCAACAGCCGTTGGTGTTCGTTACTTCTACCAGCCTGGAAAGCTGAAGGGCGGCCGTCGCCGTACAACGAACCCCGTTCGGTCTCTCCAAGTTTTGCGGCTTGGATGCTGCGTCACCAAGCCTGGTGGGCCTGTCCTCCACTACTTGTTGGGCTGTCCGTGAGGAACCTGCTTGTGCTGCCCCCAGACACTCAACAGCCATTGGATGGGGTTCTCAAGCCACAAGCAATAAACTCGTCAAGGGGGTGTAAGGCACTGTGTCTTTGTGGCCATAGGCCAGTGTCCACACCATTTTCGGCGATGCAATGCATGCTGTTGAAGGGAGACCGCAAGTCCTTTTTCAGGTGCTGCCCAGAGATGCGATGACGCTCGGACTGTAGCACATCCATGCCGTAGCGGAAGGTCTTTTTGGCAAAGAGGGACTCTGTACTACAATACTAATATCATCACGTTTTAGTCTTACTCTTATACAGCAGTGGGAAGATATGATATAGTTTATACCCAACTCGGTGTTACGTGCCTTGTTCATTAACTGTTTACCATTTCATATCCAAAGCGAGCTCATGGAATAATTTTTTTTAATGCCCCTGATTTGTGCTTTGGGGAGGTTAAAGGAACACAAACTGGCTTATTCAATAAATCTACGATTCTTGTCAAGTCACTGCTAGTTTGTTAAGTTTTAACTATCCAACGCTTGAAAAGTTATGACTGTAGGCTCTCGGTAACCAATCAGGTGGTATTAATTTAAAGTTTATTTTTAAAAAAAGCAATTTAACAAGTGATGTACATTAATTAACGACTCATCACGCAGCGATGTGATAGTTTTCTTATGACTGATGGCGCAAATGATTTGGACTGACCGTGGACTTATTGAGGATGCGTTTTTTCCCTCTATTCCGGTGGGTCAAAAAAGCAGATAAGTGTGTAGCACAGCTCCGCTTTGGTATTAAACACGCCACTCATTGTATTGTTGGAGTTAAGGCTATGCCTGATAAAATTGAGGGAATCATGAATCCTGCAAAGCTAAATCATTATCGTGTGCTCCCTTGGGTGATTTGGAATGCAGTGATTGGAGAGGGATCAATAACTCTGTAACTGATTGGTTTAGTCAGTTGGCGAAGTAAGTCAGAGTAGAAAAATGGTAACAGTTCTACAAACGTCAAAATCTACTTATTGCAAGTAATTGCTTTGAGCTCAATTTTGGAAGACGATACACGTGGGAATCTCTCGGTGATTGATCACATCCTAGTCAGGAACAAGTATCGTGAACAGTGTGAATAATTCTGCAGCAGGTTCAGAAGCTGACTGCGACTCGGATCATAACCTGGGCCCAGTTGTTCAAGGCCCGATTAAGCTAATCCTGGATTACTGGAAACATAAATTGCAGTTTATTTATTGGTTCAAAAATAATTCCAAAAGACTTTCGTCTTCAATTTTGACTAAGACTCTTGCTTTCCTCCTGCTTGAAAATTATAACGTTAAGGTTTGCTTGGAGGGCAAAATTCAAACCCGAGTTGGTATTTAATCACGGATTAGTGGTAATCGGCTTTTGAACAACTGGGCCCTGGCTGTAATGAAGGCAAAGCTAACGCTTAAGAAAATTGTTGGCAGAGAGAAGATCCTGAAGTGGAGCAGTTGTTGAAATGGATAGTTGACCAATTGGAGGTGGATAAAGTGATAATTTTATTGTCGCATTATGTACTGGTTAAATATTGGTTACAGCCTTAAGCACATGCAAGCTCACAATTAACACGAGAGCATGTTGAGAAACGTACATTTTCCCACCTCATGACCACATTGGTGGTGCTAAATTACATTTAAATGCCATGTTCCTTTGTCTCAGAGGTCCTCACTTGAATAGCTCTCAAAGCTAACTTTATGTAACTACAAAATGGAAGGCAAAACGGTTGAAATGTGCTTTTGCTCTCATTCTTATTGGCAAGAATTTCACGAAGTGTTTTTGTCATTAGTACTTTTCATTAGAACACAAGACACTATTTAACGTTTACGCAAACATAACCTGCCTAAGTGCTTCTGCTTGGGTCACCGAGTAAAGCGGCCTTAAGGTGGCTTACTTCAGTTGTCCGAAGAAAAAATATCAAAATTTTGAAATCTGTGAAATTAAAGAAAAATGATGTCTCTTGTGAAGTGTTGGTCACTGCAATTGATGTAAAATGTAATTTTACTCACAAATAAATATAAATCAGGGGAAAACGCTTAATATAGTGACGCATTTCCTGGAGGGGGGACTGGAAACTAGACATTTCAAAGGCCTTTTCTCAAAACCTTGCCGTACAACCAGGGTTAAAATTTTGCGAATTAGTAAACAACATGTAGACAAAACCGTCAACATTTTTTCAAAAAGTTCTATCAGACAGTTTTTCAGTTATTATTAAAATGGACGAAAATCGACGTTTTTGTCATTTGTGAAAAACCTGTCTAGCAGATTTAACTATTTATTTCTCTACATAATTATTTTTTCTCGCTTTCGGAAATCCTGAAATTTTGAGGTGGGGTTGTACGGCTGGTTTTCGAGAAAAAAGCCTTTGAAGTTTCTAGTTTCTAGTCCCCCCTCCAGGAGCTCGGTCACTATGTTTAGCATTTTCCCCTGATTTGCATTTATTTGTTCGGTAAAATTACATTTTACATCAATTGCAGTGACTAACACTTCAGAAGAGAGTTCCAGATGCTTTAATTTCACAGATTCCAAAACCTTGATCTTTTTCTTCGGAAAACTGTAGTAAGCCACCTTAAATGCTTGGATGTTTCAGAACCCCTCTACCTGCCTTTCCACATGGTTGCAAGCAAGAACACAAAATTCGTAAAACACTTCCCTTGTTGAAAGAACTTCTAGAAATGGGCGGGCTCTCTTCACCATTTTCTCAAATCCCATGATAATACATCTCCTTTACCCCTCAAAATAAATATTTGCAATTTCTCCTGGGACATGAAGCTGTTTGAAAACAATGCCTGTGCCAATCGTTTTTGTTTGGGGGGGGGGGGGGGGTAAACAAGGTGTATTATGGGATTTGAGGAAGTAGAGAATGTCAAAAATGACTTCTTCAGTATTATCACTTCATGCAAGATGATTACTGTTAGAGGTGACGTAATCGTTGACTTACAAGGGCATAAATCGTACACAATTCGCTGAGCCATCATGCTAACAGCTATTATTGTCAAACTCTAATAGAATAATAAGAAGGCTGTTTGTGTCTAAAATCTAATTTTGATTTAGAAATTTGTCGTGCCTAGTAGCCTTTTTCTACCCGAAACTAAAGAAAAGATTTGCATTCCCTGAAGCTGCCAGCCATTGTCCAGGCACACCACTATGGCTGCTCTAATTTCAAGTGAAAATGCAAGCTACAGTGGCTTTACTCGCAAAATTGTGGGGAAACTAATGCCCTGGTCTGGTCGGTTCCATTTCTAGCTCAAAAGCAGTCATGTGTAAACTCCATGACAAATACACCTACTGCGCAACAAACACTTACGATATTGCGAGCCAAAACAAAGCTATTACAATGGTTCAAAATACAACAAGCACGAAAATTAAACAATGGAAACGATGGAGCCCAATTCTTAGAGCTGCACCATACCAACATCCTATACCTGTCCACTAAAATTAATGGCTGTCAACAGCTGCATGGTATCTGGATACTGTATGCTTACCAATCTTTTCATTTATATCACAGGAGACATGTGTTAACAATTCAGACAAAAGTGAACGTTTTCATATCGTCCTCATGAACCACAAGCTAACATTCACACGCTGAAGTAATATTTGCCAAAAGGAGCAAGAAAAAAACATTAAAATTTTTTCCTTCCACAACTTTTCATTTAAAGGCTGAATGCAATGAAATCTACTTGAAGCTTGAATATGTTAGAAGTCTTGATTTTTTGTTGCAAAAAAATTTACCATGATGATATTAAAATTTTCTTCAACTTCAGTGATACAGAATTAAACACTATGTGCACGATTTTATTGGCTATCATGATACAATAGAACGCCACTTCTGTGTATTTTAGAATAAAATAACTTCAACAAAAAAAGGTTACCAAGGATTTAACCTTTGGCCTTGGTAAAAAATGACTCTGAACACCAAACAAAAAGCTGGAAATGTGTATGAATATTACAGTGTACCTGACTACAAAATCTGAGGGCTGTTGTGTTAATAGTATCCTAACCTACATTAAACAACCCACAAATTAAACAATTCAGTTCAAAGAACTTAAAATTACAAAACACTGACTTCAGTCAATGGTGGCGACCCAGATGGTCGCTGATATTCCAGTTTCTTCTGGCCATCTAGTCATTTGTTCTCAGGCAAGAATCTGCTGAGGAAGTCAACTGGAAGTGGGAAGATGATGGTGGAATTCTTCTCAGCAGAAATGGATGTCAGCGTCTGCAAGTAGCGTAGCTGAAGAGCTGAAGGAGACTCTGAGATAATGTCTGCAGCTTCCTTCAGAGCTCGGGAGGCATTCATCTCTCCTTCAGCAGCAATTACCTACAATCAAAAATGAAATTAGACTGAAAAACTGGAATGATTAAAGGCCAAATAGAAATCCAAATAACAAGATAACACCCAGTCATCATATAAGGTGTCTTAAAGATGTCTATTCTGTCATGCATGTTAGTTAATCTTTTCATCAAACTTTTAAGACCAAGACAATTGTAGATCACTCCTTTTGCTGTTCACCAAGACAAGAAAAGAACAGTCACCTTTGCTCGTGCATCACGGGTGGCTTCAGCCTCAGCTGCCATGGCTCGCTGCAACTGCTGGGGAAGACGAACATCTTTCCTGCATTTCAACAAATTAGAAATAATTATTGTTTAAATAAGAATGCAAATGACTTGCACATCAGAATCATGCAGTGACTGTCTAGCAAAAAAAGGACTGTTGGTGACAACACTGACAACCTACACGTAAGCTACCTAGATTGTCAACATTCTTGGCAAGCAGAGGTTCCATGTTATTGGTTAATGTCTACTTACACTTCCACACGCTCCACCTTTACACCCCAGGGATCAGTGGCTTCATCCAGTGAAGACTACAGAAAAAATAGCACTTTCTTTCAAATGACTGAATGAAAATCAAACTTGCCAGTAACAATGATAGTATGACTTGATTGCTTGTTTGAAAGTTGCTACAAGTATTAAAGAAATCATGCACAAACTTCCACCCTCCCAACATTTTGTCTTTGGCCTTCATTCTGGATTACAGTCGAGCTATGTCACACATAACCAGTAGTTTTGAAATTTGAACTGATAATTCAAATATGCATGCCAGTTTCGAACTTTGCTTTTGAGAATCTGACTTCCTGTGGATATTTTTCTTGGTACATCGAAAATACGTGTAGTTAGCTGTGATCTTTTGTTTATTACAAAACAAACGTTTGAAAAGTGAAACCTATTTCCACCATTTGGTGAATTATTGTGCAGTTACTGTGCATTTTTAGAGGTACCTTTCAGAAAAACTTTCCATTCAAATCTTGGAAGCTCCAAAGAGGAATTCGAATGTTAATTTCAATCTTGTGGATACTAGTCACGCATGACAAAGCTTGACTGTAATGCCTAAGTCACACAAGGAGCTTGGGTGCTGAGGAATGTGAAGCTGGAACCCCTGACCCCAAAACATGAAAGAGCCCTAAAAAATGTTCAAATTTGCCTCCAATTGTCTTGATAATTTGGGTATAAACCATACGAGTTATGTCTTGCATGTGTTCACAATCAAAATGTCCACCCCACACTCCGCCTGGGTGTTAAGTTTTTCAAAACAACTTTCTGCCATTTTCAGCAGTATCATAGTTAAAGTCACTAGGCCTCGTTTTGATGCCCAGAAAGCTGGAAATCATATTTCAAAGCTTCTAGATTTCAAAATTTTCTGGGGGACCATGCCCCAGAGTCCACTAGGAGAGGCGGTGTTATTGCCACATCAGCCTACTCACATATGGGTAGACACCAACTCAAAATGTCACTGAAAGCCTGCAATGGCTCACCAGCAGACCACGCCGTACACCCATAAAATGCCAACACCACGGAAAGCACTGAGTACAGTTGCTCCAAGTCGTTAACCACATTAAATTACGTTCAACCTTATTGGCAAAAATTTCCACAGGAAGGGAGAAAACGTTTCTACAGATGTTAAATTGTTCATTTGACAAACTTTTAAATAATTGGGCTAAGCCCAAAAACCTAAGAGCCTGTGAACTAAACTACTGGAGGGCAATTAAAAAAAGTCCACACTATGATTATTATTTTGTTTGTGAAATATCCAGAGACCTGCATTGCCCTGCTTATTTCCTCACGATCTGCCAAGATTTCACTCAGGTTTTTTGTGCCCAGAAAGTTACGCAATGTGGTCTGCGCCAACAGACGAGTGGACTGATCAGCCTTTTCAACGTTTGTCACTGACATAGTAGGGTCACTGATTCTGAAGTAAACCACTGCATCAACGGCAACTGTGACACTATCCTTTGTCAAAATCTGTTGCAACAGAAAGAAAGAGTGCATCAAGGCTTGGTTGGTGGTGACTTTAATAACAAGCCATTGTTTATGTTAACCTTGTTTTGCTCTCACTAGAGGGATCTCCGATGCACAAGATGTTTATCAAAACAACTACTATCAAAAAGGCACCCCACAAGAGGAAGATTTTTGAAATCTTATAAGGGATATTCGCTCAAAAACGTTTTACTGGGGTAAAGCTGGGTTGAACACGATGCTGAAGTATTTTTAGTCAACAAAAGCCCCTCAAAGAGTTACCACAAGCTACTGAATAAGGAAACATTATTGCTTGCAGCCATGATTGTCACATTTAATTAAAGCACTGAATTCCACTCAGCGCAGCTTGCTTAAAGGCCCACCTTCAACCGACAGGCTTTGCGTGCTGTAGAACAATTTTCATACAATGTAATAAAAAAGGGGGGGGGGGGGGGTCACCATGCTTGTTTACATGGTACGATGTTGAAAATTGCCACGCACCACCAATATTGGACAAATTTAGCTCGAATTCCAACGTATGATGCAGAGTCTGGTGTCACTCTATGGTTAATTCAAGTATGTACCTAAAAAAATGTATTGGAATGCCTTTGTGAGTACTTTACACTCCAAAATGGATCCTTCCATACAATTTTATGAAATTGCCAAAAAACTGGCTGTAGATTTTTGCTAATTTCTTCACTACTCCATGAAGACACTGTCCTCAGCAAATTCTTGAAATAAAAAATGGGGTCACCATACTCGTTTGGGAAAAAATAGCCATTCCTTGACGGATTAGGCTTGACGTAGGGTAATGCAAAACCAGGAAACACCTTAAGCAGCTTCTTAGCCAGGTATTGTAGATTCATTTTTTTTTGGTTAAACCACTGGCACCGCATGATGACCCACAATGACATAATACAGTTTGCGACTCAAATTTTCAAACTTGAGACTAAATTTTCATATCTGGTAGCTACATTGCAACTGGATTTTTTTTTTAATTTCGAGCGCTGCCTTACATGTATCTCTCTTAAGGCAATTTAGCAAAACACCATGTTGTAACCAAAGTTCATGTACAGTATTTCTAAATAGTGATATTTCATATTACCTCTTGTGGGGGCACGTCAAATGACACAGTCCTGAGATCAACTTTCTGATATGAGTCAATACAGGGCAGAATGAAAAACAATCCTACAAACATAAAAGTATTGAAGGGCCGCAGCCAGGGTGAAACAGTTGAAATTTAAAAAACGATCTCTGGTTAAAGTGATTAAAACTACGAGCTTTCGACTGCCCAAAGTGCAGTCTCCGACGAGTAAAATGAATGATAAGAAAGCGATGAAATAATTTGAATAAAGAGCGTGAATTGTAAAATAATAAAAGTGTGGCATACCAGAGTGACACCTAACGCAGATAACAATTCTTGCCTGTCACCTCTGTAATACAACATTCATTTTAACAAACATTCATAACCATTTACATTTTTATTATTTCGCAATTCACACTTTTTATTCAAATTTTTTCATCGCTTTCTTATCATTCATATTACCCGCAAAGACTGCAGTTCGGGCAGTCAAAAGCTCGTAGTTTTTAATCATTTTAGCCAAAGATCGTTTTTTAAATTACAATCCTACAAACAAGTAAGCAATAATATTTCCCATTTGAAAAGCTTTGTCCAAACTTAATGGAAAAGAAAAATCTAATAATAAGATTCAAAGATTGGAAAAAACACCATTGACCTATTACAACTTACTTTGTCTCCTATTCATATTCTGATGCAGCAGTTACAGACAGCAGGATTGTATTAATTTCATATTATTTTGTCCACAAATATTTTAACAACAGCTGTATATCCCCAAAAAAGAAATTTGCATGGGAGAAACCAGGTGGGTAATTCAAGATTTCACTTGCCCAAAAGGGTTTGTCATGCCAGCGAGATCTCACCAAGAGTTGCAAAGAGTATAAAAAAATTGCTTACACACATTGTTCTATTTCATTCAAGAATTTAAGATTTTATCAATTCAGCATTAATGACGAAATATGTAAAAATGTAGAGCAGTGAAACTTTAATATTAGTAAAAACTAAAGAAAAAATAATTAAACAAAATTAGTTCAGTATTCAAAGATTCCCTGAATAGACCTAATCGGCTAACTCAATGTTGTACCCAATTCAAACCCTTTGGGAATAAAACGTTTTGTTCCAGGTATTTCCATATCATTTACATATGAATGCTACATTATCATGCAAATACAACACACAAAGAATCTTAATCCCGGGAGATTTGAATTGGGTACAACATTGAGTTAGCCGATTAGGTCTATTGCTATGAACTCTGCAAAAGAAAATGGATGCATGTACAGGCCCCCTTTCAGATTTTACCTGGTCCTTTGGCTCCACCTGCCATAAGTCGACCCAGACGGAAAATGACTGCTCTCTCGTATTCCTGAACAATCTGCATGATGCGAGATAACCCGAAAAAAATTACTAATAATACAGATACAATGTAGTTACCGTAATGACACCATGCAGTAGAAGAAGTACAACTCTAAGTTTTGTCTTTATTAGCAAATAGCTACTGACTTAAAATTATACACCCTACCTTCATGCAGAAACATAATGACAAAGGCAATGTACAAATAAAGATGAGCAAGGACAGAGCTGTTAGTATGTAATCACAAATACCACGCTCCGGAGATTCCCCTGGAAACAATAAAATTAATTTTTTTGCCGTAAGTATGCACAAGCACTTTGTCAAACAAAGGCCTTGACTATAAATAGCTGCTAAAGGGGACAGTTTTTGAGTTGATCTAGATATTGATAACCCATTCACTCCCAAAGTGGCTGTCACTGATGAGTAAAATGGTCTGGCGCTAGGCACGGTAAAATCTCAGAAGGAAAAGGGTTAACTTCAAGGATGGTGCTCAAAGTGAATACTTCCTCCTCTCCGAAAACAAAACTGGGGAGCTGTCTTAGTCAAAGAAATTATCCCATCAAGAGGATTGCATTTTGGATAGGCCAATGGCAGGCCCAATCAGCCTGGGAAATGGCACTATAATCCTGTTGTAAAATTTCAAAATCACAACGATTAGTTCTGTGTTGCTATATCTCGCAACCATCCCATAATTACAATAATCTTATTGACATGTTCACCCAGCAGGGTATAATCACTTTGAAAAATGATTACCTGAAAAAATTATTATTCTATTGGTTTTTCTTCTTTGAGTTCAACAGCAAATGGTGATTTTTCATTGATTTGCTAAAATGTGGATTTATAACGCAGACCCTGTTGCATAAACTATTGATTAAAATTCAAATTATGTTGTGTTGGCATTGAAGACATTAACCCAACTGAGTTAACTCTGTCCATATGTCAAAGAATAAAGTGAAATACTTCTTCTATGGACATCATAATGAAATATGTTAATTAAGCTACGGTAATACGAGCAACAAAATCATCCAACAATGCAAAGGAAGATTTGTGATTCTTCTTTACCAGCAGCACTGCTTTTTGTCAAGGAGTGAGATTAATGTATTGCCATGCAGGAAATATCCTTTGGTTTGTTTATTTTTTGCATCTAATAACATGCATGAAGCAATATTTCCCCAAATCAGTAATCAGTACTTGTCACTGTAATAAGGAAATCATCCAAGCATAACATATGTTAAGGTAATAATATAACTGTTATCCAAGAAAAATAAAAAATTCATGGACTTCTAAGTGATCTGAACCTAGAATCTCCATATTATGAGAGCAGTCTCCTCTAATTTATTACCGAAATTAATCTGCTAAAGAACTTGGATTGTTCCTTCATGTATCCGGTCATTTTTTACACAAGACTAAAAGCTTTTCGATGTTCTCTTTTCGGGAATAAAAAGATAAAAAGCAAAACAACCTTTGCATTAATTTTATGAATAATCACTTAAAATTCTTGTAACAATCAACAAGTCTAACAAGTCTGTCTTGTTGTCAAAACAAATTGAAAATGAAGGGTCAGACCGCAATTTAAAATTTTGACCAGTGACTGAGAAAAAAAAATCGACAAAAACACGTCGATGTAATTATATGACAGAATAATTATTATAAGAAGTTCACTTTCAATTAAACATGCACATATGCAAACCGCTTTGAGGCAACGAGGAAATAGCTCTTGGTGGTAAAGTTATAAAATAAATTTACTACGAGGGAGTTTTTTTAATTTTACGGTATTTCCTCGCGTATGTATTCAACATGGACATTCAGATCTCTTTATATGTTACAAAATTTAATGTGATCGTGAAATAAACTACTAGGTAAGCGAGCTTATTATTCCTCAAGTTTACCTGTGTTTAAGTTGAGACCAACCTGGACGCCAAGTATTTCGAAATACATGTTTTGCACGAAAGGACAGAAGACACTCTACAATTGACTTTGCACTCGCTTGCATGTTGAAACCGTTTCGGTTTGATGAAACTGGAGAATTTCAACATCTCCAAACATCGTAAGAAAAAATTACGACAAGAAGGTCTTCCTTGGATAATACGACTTCTGAATGTCCAGTATTTGGTGAAAAGTAACTTAAGTTTGATAAACGACATGCCCACAATATCCTGTCACAGTAACAAATGCTTAAAGCTAGCGCTAGCAGTATTTTAAACAACTTTTTGTCCCTAATAGAGAACAAAAATTGTTCTAATAATTTCATTTTCGAGGAATTATTATATTTGCACATCACTTGAAATAAAAGGGTATGGATGCCTTACCTTCCGATGCCATTTTTCAAACACAGCAATATATTCTTGCAAGTTGCTCGTCAACAAATCGATCGCAAAGTACAAACCCTTCGCTTACAGGTCACATGACTGATAACACACCTGTCCCTCGGATCAACCAATCGCACGAAACTTCACGCGCGACGTCACGCGTGGAAAATCTGCCCACACGCCAGGTAATGGGATCCACACAGGCGATTTATTAATTTTTGCGCTTCACTATTGCCATCTTATGCAAATCCTGCAAAACAGTCAAACTACGTCAAATGATCTGCATCTGCTTCGAGGACCAGAACAAGAGACGCCCAGGTCTAGCCGTGTTTATGAAACGACATCAATTTCCTTGGACCATCTCAGCTTGCCAAAAAGTTGACTCATGACTTGATGCTTCTCTGGTAAGTAAGAATATCAAAGGAATGTTGCTCCAGTTTTAGCCAAGAGAGGACCTCTTGCTTTAGCCGATCACCCCTAACAGTTCACCTCCAAAATTAGAGTGGCATCAATCCACGTGTGATCCTATCCTTGCGTTACAAACTGATACAACCAAGTTTGGAAGGTTGCAAGTAAAAATAAAAAGGGGGGTCACTGCTATCATGTCTCAAATGAAGCTGTGCCTTTTTTAGTGCGTTAAAAAAAATTCACCTGTCAAACGACGAAGAGGTCGTAAGGTCAACTACGCGGACGCCATAATCAGGGATTCTAGCATTGACGCTCACAAATTGGCTACCGCCACGAGGGACTTGTAAGCGGAGATTATAATAGAGTAATTAATATAGTCTATTTCGGCCGAGGACACAGGACGAACACTTTAGCGCTCTAGGGAAGCAGTGCGAGTGAGTAAGCGCATGTTGTTTCCTTGAAACTTTTACAACGTTTTATGTCAACGTAAATAGTTAGAAGGGCCCGTGTTACGGCAGTACAATTCATTAGGTAGTAGTTCCTTATCTCATTTCCACCGCACCGGTGGCTCAGTTGGTTGAGCACGGGCTGTCACGCGGGAGGCCGTGAGTTCAACTCCGGACCAACACCGAGGAGAAAGTGCTGCCTTTGTAATCACATCTGCGAATGGTTAGACTCTCTTATCTTCTCGAATAAGGACGATAAGCTGGAGGTCCCGTCTCACAACCCTTCAATGTTCATAATCTTGTGGGACGTAAAAGAACCCGCACACTTGTCGTAAAGAGTAGGGCATGTAGTTCCCGGTGTTGTGGTCTGTCTTCTGTGATGTATCATGGTTGGGAGGGTAAATGCTCGGAGATATTAGCTACACCAAGCTACTCTAAAAATCCGAGGGTAAATAAAGATATATATGACTTAACGTTAACTTTTTCACCGCCGAGGGCCTCCCCTTTGACGAGTAAAATTGTCTGGCGTTAGACAGAGTAAAATCTATAAGTGTCAATTGGTATTTATGGCGGTGAAAGGGTTTAAACCCAAGTCACAAATCAAAGCTTTGTGACAAAAAAAAAACAGAGTTTGTTGAGCATGACGGTGTCAAGGGTGACGTCAAACTGAAAAGAAAACCCGTCATGAGGCAATATCTTCACCAGGGTTTTCGTATTGTTTTTACTGTTCCACCTCTGAAAGCCCGTAAGAGGCTCCTGGTTTGGCCCTGGTGTGTTAAGTCGTTTTCAAAAGTCTATTCGACAAACAACAGGTGACAAAACAAAATTTCCACGTTAATGCCATCTTTTTAACTTCCCGTAATTTTCACCAATCCAACTTACCAACAGAACCTTTTCAAAAAGACACCTTTCCAAAGTTTCCACTTCGAAAAGAAGTCTCCTTTAATATCAACGTTTTCTGGAATTTCGTTTTGAATCATGGGCGAAAACAAGTTAAAAAGTGTGACTTTTCAAACGAAAAAGAATTAGTTTGGATTGTTGCTAAGGTAACCAAGAGTTATTGGTGTAAAGAAGTGATAACAATGACAACAATGCGGTAAATGCTTTTACAAGCTCAATATTTTATTTTGACCCATAATGTGCGTAAACCGCACGACACGTACAAATTTACCGTCTTGCAATAGCAAATTGTCTTCATAATTAGTCAAGATCCAGTGCATCAAAGCTATTTTATATTCATCCATTAGAAAAGAGTTGCTGGGCAAGAAGTACCCAAACTCCAAACGAAAATTTATCATTCTAATGGCTACATTTTCACGCGCTATAGATTTTTTTAAAACCTTCCAAGCCATTCTTTTGCCTGGGGGTCGGGCCCGACAGATTGCTCGATCATCATCTGACTTAAAGGGTTCGGGGAAACCAACAATTTTTGACACTGGCTGAAAAATATACGTCCAAAGAACAAAGTATTAAGATGTAACGGGATTAGTTTGTAGGGGTAATCAAATTGTGACGAGTGAAAATTTCACTTGCATATTGCCCAAAATCAAATAATTTCCCGAGCCTTAAGGCGATTTCACTAGCCACCATTTGATTAAGTATACCACTTTCAACTTTATTAGCTATTAGTATCATAAGCGACTTGAATAACTCCTTCATTTTCAAACCTGCACGCCATTTTGGCACTGTTGGAAAAGTTGCCATGGCAACATTGCAATTTCACGTTAACGCTGAAATTTTGCGCGGAGCGGTGAGGAGTGCAACGCAAAAATTTGGTTTCATCAAAAGAGTCGATAAAGTTATATAAACCACCGTAAGAAAGATTTGTGACCTGACGTTTCTGGCGTTTGCCACTGGTCAAAGTAAACTAAGGAATTGATAAAGGAGATGCAAGAGCTCTGCACAAAATTATTTGGTGGAATCATGGAGACATGAATACAATTAATTTAATAGTGTATTTATGTCTTCAAAGCTCCTCCATCTCCTATATATAAAGCACTATAGACTTTGTAAAGAACTACATGTCAACCCAAAATTGGGTGACTTAGTGAAAGGTATTGAATTGTCAGTGCAATACTAACTGAAATCCACTCAAACTAACACATTAGTGGCTTCTGCATTAAAGTAGATCATAAAAGTGACTTCAACAGAATAATCAAAACTAATAACACACAGTGTTTACATGGATCTCATTGATAATAAGTGAAAAGAGAGCTAATAGCAAAGCACCACTTCAAAACACAGAAGATTAGCCTTTCCTTTCTGGCAGAAACCTGCTCATGAAATCAACAGGAAGTGGGAACAGGACAGTGGAATTCTTCTCAGCTGAGATGGCAGTCAATGTCTGTAAGTATCGAAGCTGCAGGGCGGATGGTGACTCGGAAATAACATCAGCAGCTTCTTTTAGAGCGCGAGATGCATTCATCTCTCCTTCAGCAGCAATGACCTTGAATAAAAGAAGAAGAATATTAGTGTCAGAATAAAAACACTAAGAACCAAGATATCAAACAAAACAATTAAGATTTTGTGAAAAAAAACTTGTCATTTCATATGGAAAATTAAAATCAAAATTAAAATCATAATAAACCTGTGCTCCAGATTATGGTTTTGCAATAATTACATAATATTACGATAAAAAATGATTATAATCAATGTTACTATAAATTACATGTACCACTTGTTGTAATGTACCTTAGCACGAGCCTCACGTGAAGCTTCAGCCTCTGCCGCCATGGCTCTCTGAAGCTGCTGAGGAAGACGAACGTCCTTCCTTTATATGAATGGAAAAAAACACTTGTTAGTAACCAATAACAATATTATTAACCTATGGATAAAAACCCAGCATGGGAAACAACAGTTTGAAATCACCTTAAAATCTGTGAAAGGTTGCTCTCTGCCAACCCACAGTCGACTATTGATGCACTCAACATTTTCGCATTGAACAATTCTCAATCCTAAGGAAAATCATCTTGTACAAAAACTCTTACTTTACCAACTTGGAACGATTCGAACGTTTGAGTTCCCATGTTGTCAAGGGCAACTTACTTCGTTTTCACGAGTAGCTTTTAGCCATGAAGCCCGCAAAAATCTTCAAATGGTAACGGCTAAATCAAACTGGTGACTGTTACCAGTTAAATGACATCAAAACTTGAAAAGGTACCCTTGGAAACAAAGCAAGTTGCCTTTGACAACATGGAAACCTTAATGATGAACCCTAGTGAACTCTAGTGAGCCCTAGTGTCATAGAGTCATAGTAAATTCTCAAATAAGCTTCCCTTAGGAGACTATTGCAAGAAAACAGCTGCAACAGTTCAGTTTATTGATAGTGCTTTCTGTTCTTCATCTGTTCAGAGTATTAAGTATTTATTAAATTTGCCAGTCAAGCTGGCAGAGCGCCACAACAGCTTGAGCCACTTACTGTGGCCCTTTTTTTATCCTCTCAACTATGATACACAACAGAAGCCCTACCACAACACCTGAAACTACGTGCCCAACTCTTAGCAACAAGTGTGCGGGTTGAACTCACGACCTCCCGCGTGACAGCCCGGTGCTCAACCAACTGAGCCACAGGTCCTGTTATGTTGACACACCCCTTGTTTTAAACCTAACAAGATCAGCCTCATATTATCTTTAAATTTCCTTTCTAATTGAATGCATCTT